>NW_020257640.1:1840537-1879393 GCF_003255815.1 Theropithecus gelada
ATCTCAGTCTTTTTTTTTTTTTTTTTTTTTTTTTTTGAGACGGAGTCTCGCTCTGTGGCGCAGGCTGGAGCGCAGTGGCCGGATCTCAGCTCACTGCAAGCTCCGCCTCCCGAGTTCCCGCCATTCTCCTGCCTCAGCCTCCCGAGTAGCTGGGACTACAGGCGGCCGCCATCACACCCGGCTAGTTTTTTGTACTTTTTAGTAGAGACGGGGTTTCACCGTGTTAGCCAGGATGGTCTGGATCTCCTGACCTCGTGATCCGCCCGTCTCGGCCTCCCAAAGTGCTGAGATTACAGGCTTGAGCCACCGCGCCCGGCCAGGAGTCAGTTTTAAAGGGCTTGAGTGCTCACCACAGAGCAGCTCTGGGGCAACCCTGTCCAACTCTCTGACCTGCCCGTCCCCTCCTCTCAGCATCTGCTGCACGGATCCATGGAGGACTGGTGGGCTCTTGTGAGTTACTCCCAGACGTGTCTAGTCTGTTGGGTGATTACACCACTTCATGTGGGCAGAGCCCTGGCCTTCCCTTTCCTTGACTTTCTTTCTCCTTTGGGCCTCCAGGAGGCTCACAATAAGTGCTGACTGCACAAATAAAGTCAGTGTCCCAAGGACAAAACTCTCCCTCTGATGGAGACTTTTCGATTCAATTTAATTATGTTCAAAGATATTAAGGAGGATGTAAGAAAATGTAGGACCTTTCTGCTACTTATGAGAGCTGTCCTTCATCTATCCATTCACCCATCCATCCATCCATCCATCCATCCATCCATCCATCCATCCACTCACCCACCCACCCATTCATCCATCCATCCATCCATCCATCCATCCATCCATCCATCCATCCATCCATCCACTCACCCACCCACCCATTCATCCATCCATCCAGTCATTCATCTGCCCATCATTCCATCCATCTCAAACATGTTTTGAAATCTACTGTGTTCTGAGACTTTGCCCAGCCCACAGGGGATGAAAGAGACACGAGACTGTCTTCAAAAACTCGATCACTAGATGAAATTGGAACAGCAAGCAGATGGTGGGTGTAACAGGACAGAAAGGCTTCAAATTCTGTAGGACCCAGAGGAAGACACCCAGCCTCACCGGGAGGCACCTTCATCATGCGAGTTTTTCTAAGGTTGAAGCCGAGTCTTGAAAGATGAGTAGGTGATCATTTATCAGAGAAGAGAAGAGCATCCCAGTGAGCAGAAACAGAATGTGCCAAGGCCTATGGCGAGAGTGTGGGACAGCCTTTGGGAAACAGAGCGGGCATGGGGATGGCAAGGTGGCTGGTGAGGCTGGGCTGCCAGGCAGGCAAGAGGCTGGAGGACTTCATCCTGAAAGCCTGGGGAGCCACCGAAGGAATCTGATCAAAGGAACAGCCCGATGCAAGTCTTGTTCCGCACCCATCATCCTGGAGGTTTGTAGGGTGGGCGCGCTTGGGTCTGGCATTGTGGTGGGAGGCCAGGTAGCAGGACAAGCACGCCCTGAGGATGTGATCCACACAGCTCTGACTCCAAAGTCCCCCAGAGATGTGTGGCCTCTGAAGTCCTGGGCTGCCAAGGAGGGAGGTGGGAGAGGGCATCCTGGGGAGCCGCATGTGTGGGCTGAGCAGAATTTGTAGCTGACTCAGGGACCCGCATGGGTCAATGGCTCTAGAGGGTTGTGTTGGACAACCTGCAGCTTCAGCCAGACGGCCAGAGACAGTGCTAGTGCATGGCAGGGAAGGAGGCTGTGGCCAGCCTCTCACCCTACTATGGATTCCCACCCTGCCTGGGCCCCCAGAGCAGCTGGAGATGAATGAAGACGCTGTCAGTGGCCCTGCAGGTGTAAAGGCCTTGGGGGCCATGTGACTCCCAGGATGAAATGCCAGCCCCAGGTACGGAGTGGAGGCACTGCAGATCTTCAGGCTAAGGTGAAACCTGCTGCATCGATGAGTGCCTCTGAGCCACATGCGTTTGTTCAGGTGGATGGGATGAGGCAGGTCAGGGGGAAATTGAAGGCAGAGGGCTCGGGGTCAGGGGCAGTCAGGGTGTCAGAGAAGCTTGAGGGCGGTCCTCTGGGCTGCACCCTCACCCCTTCTGGAAAGAGGGAACATGTTGTACGTGCAGGACCTCAACCAGGAAACCCGGAGCTTGTTGATCTTGAGCGCCTCCCAGAATCTTGGCCCCAATTCTGGGCTCAGGACCCAGGGTGTGCATCACCCAGCCTGCAAAGGCTGGATCTCGGGGCTCGTGGAGGATAGATTCTGGGTACATGTGGCTCGATCCAGTGCCATGGCCAGCCAGGATGCCAGCGCCTCCTGAGGGACAGCTATAAACTGCCAGGTGTTCCGATTACAGCCACTGCCCCTCCGTGCCCCATTCAGGCCTCTGTGCTGGTTGTTAAAATTATTAAGCACCTTGATCCTTGGAGAAGTTCCTCAAGGGGTCAGCCTCATTTTACAGAGGAGGGAAATAAGAGTTAGTTATCCAAGGAGTAAAGGAGGCAGAGATGCCAGCTGGGTGTGAGATGAATATGGCCCAGGACTTAAAAAAAATTATTATTATTTTTTTAAAGAATGTCCTTCATATCGCCAGGCACAGTTGCTCATCCCTGTAGTTCTAGCACCTTGGGAGGCCGAGGCGGACAGATCACTTGAGACCAGGAGTTTGAGACCAGCCTGGTTAACATGGTGGAAACCCTTCTCTACTAAAAATACAACAATTAGTCGGGTGTGGTGGCGCACACCTGTAGTCCCAGCTACTTGGGAGGCTGAGGCAGGAGAACTGCTTGAACCTGGGAGGCGGAGGTTGCAGTGAGCTGAGATCACGCCACTGCACTCCAGGCTGGGTGACAGAGACTCTGTCTCAAAATAAACAAACAAACAAATAAATAAATAAATGCCCTTCATACCTCCAAATGTCACAAAATAAATAAATAAATAAATAAACACCCTTCATACCTTCATATGTCACAGAATAGAGGTCTGAAAAGTTCTCACATCCACTGTCTTCACCTGAAATTCAGGGAGCCTGAGACTTTTGTCTTCTGCATGGAACCTTAAGGGCGTGTGACCTCAGGGGATGGAGCGATGGACAGGGGAGTGAAGCTGGAGAAAGGAGGACTGATGGCAGATGGCACTGGAGGACAGCCCTGGGACCCAGCTCCCAGAAGCTGCACAAACTCATCCCGGGGGAGGTGGGAGGAGACTTTGTCCCCGCACTCCTGCCTCCTGCCTCTCTGGTGGTGATGTGTGGTGCCCAGGCAGGCGTGCTCCATGAGCATGCGCACAGAACTGTCTGCAGACACAGGCGGCTGGAGCAGGATGCAGGTGAGGCACAGAGGGCTTGCTGTGGAGCTGCATCTCGCAGCTGGGGGCACTGAGGCCTGAGAGGCTGTGACAGGCCCTGCACTGGTGTCTGAACCGGGAACTGCTGGAGGTCACCTTCCTCCCAGGCCACTGAAGTGACTGTGGTGGTGAGAGGTAGGCAGCGGCCTGTCCACCTGTGTGTGTGTGTGTGTGTGTGTGTGTAAGTCTGTGTGTGTGTGTTGGAGAGAGAGAGTATTTGGAGTGATGTGCGGGTGGCCAGGAAATGCAGCATGGACACGGTCCTGTCTAGCAAGTTTTCAGGAGCATGTGTGCCCAGTATAAAGAAGGTTGGCCGCAGGGCTGCCAGTCCAAGCCCAGAGTGTCCAGGCCCCCATCCCAGGATAGCCCAGCCCAGGCCAGGACATAGTGCCAGTCACTCTCAGGGGAAGCAGGGGACAGTGACACAGCACATGCCCTGGGCTGTTGAGCTGTTCCCACTGAGTCCTCAGGCAGCCCAGGGGCCCAGGGAGAGCAAGAATGATGAGTAACCAGGCTACGGCATCCAAATAAACACCACCCCAAACCCCAGACCAAACCGCCTGCCAAGCCTGCCAGCCGCAGCTGCCAGAGGAATCAATACCCATTGTTCTCCCAGACAAATGTTCCCTCTGCACTTTTGGCCACTGTGTTCCAAGGGATGGCTAGGTGTGGGTTTACATCATGTGGATGGACACAGCTTAATGGGATCTGTTCCTCAAACTGCTCCACCCCACAACCTCCTGCTGCAGGGCCATGAGCTGAAGACAGCTGCCTGGCTGGATCTGGGTGAAGAGCCGGCACCAGGCCTGTGTGGACTCCAGTCCCTGAAAGTTGGGTGACCTTGGCCTTGGGTTCCTCGACTACTCAAGAGGGGTGAACATCTGCAACTCTTGCTATCTCACAGGGTTGGCCTGAAGGATACGAAGATTCCTGGGGAAAGCAGCCAGCAGGAGTAAAACACACGGTGTTAAAGCTCCTTATCTAATTGTAACGGGAGCCATCCAGCTTAGGGCAAGGAGCGTGGGCTTCCCAGTCAGACAGGCCTGGGCTCACATGCTAGCCTTTTCCATCAAGGCCTGTCACCTCTCTCAGCTATGGGTCAGAGAAGCTAGCCTGCAGGACTGTTGGGAAAGTTGCAGCTGCATGCCTGGGTCTTAGCACAGAGTCATGGGGGTGAGAATTGTAGTGTGGCTGCCATGGTCCAGGCACTGAATGACCTCAGAGGACGCCTTGCAAAGTGCCTGACCAGGTCAGGCCAAGCATCATGGACAGAGCCAGGGTCACATCCTCTCTGTGCTTAAAGGCCAAAGTCAGCACCCACCTCTTCCAAGGACCCCTCTTAAATTCTTCCAGCTCTCCTTGTGGCCCCTCCTCCAAGCTTCTAGATCCCATGTCACCTATTCCATTCTTTTTAGCTCTTAACCATGGCAGGGGACATCTGCTATTGGATGGAGAGGGCGCTGCCCAGCATGTTTACCCCCTTCTTATTTGAGAATAAGGCCCCATGATGTGAGTATTGGCAGGAGATAAACCTGCCACTGTGGAGGCTGAAGCGGCAGGCATTCTCTCACCTCAGTCCTGGCCAAATGGACCCAGACGTGGCTAAAAGGACATTTCCATCCAGGACTCAGACTCAGGTGGGTGACATCAAGTGGAGGGAGCGTGAGATGCCATTTCCTGTGGCAGTGTCCACAGGTGGCAGCCGTGGCCCTGATGTCCCTCCATGGCAGGAGCATAAGCTTCTGGTGGGCCTTCCCCACAGACCTCCAGGTGTGACCATGGCCAAGCTTTTGCCCCTGGGCCTCCCTTGGTGGCTGCCCATTTCCTGAGCACGTTCTCCCACCTTCCTGTCAATTCTCAGCTCCTCAGTTATCAGTTATCAGTGTTGGGTTTCTGTTGCTTGCACACCCAACATGCACGTTTGCCTTTGCATAACACCAACTGTTCCAGGTGAGCAAATAATCTTCCCCACCAGACGTCACTGCCTGGGGGCAGAAATGCTGCCTTACACTGTGGTGTACCGCCCAGTAAGTGCCTCCTGGCGCAGGCCATCTGGAGAGGGATGCTTGGACTCAGCTGCCAAACACACAAACGATAGGATCCAGGTTTTATCATTTACCAAACTGGGGCTCTGAGCAGTTATTTACTCTCCATGAGCCTTGGTTTTCTCATCTGTAAAATGGGCATCTACTTCCTAGGATCTTGACTTAAGAAAGTAGACGTCAGTATCGTGATGGTGATGGTGTGGGGGAGAGGAAAGAACAGAATTTAGGCTGCTCATAAACCAGCTGTCATGCTGGGACTGGTCTGGGAATGGGGAATGGGATGGGGGCAGGGGTGAGGCTCCAGGATGGGGGTTTGAGGGCCTATGGTGGGCAGAGGCAGGGTGCCTGGTAATTCATTCTATTTTTCTCATTGTTAGATTTCCACTTTGCCATCTTTGCTATTTAAATCTTAGTTGTTGATGGAAGTTTCCAGAGGTTTATATTGCCTCTCCTGAAGCGAAACATGAGCTCCTTGAGGAACAAGACTTTGCATTTTCATCTTTGTACCCTCACAGCACCTAGTACCTTGTAGTTACTTAATACATATTTACTAATCAGATTCTAATTCCGCAGGTTCAGTAGGTTTCATGCTTCCTGGACTTTCCAAAAAGGATGTTTGCTGACGGAACGGCTTATCGGAAGAGGAAGAGTCTGTAAAAATTCAGTTCCCTTGTATGTTCCCAGCCTCTGGCAGGAGTTGGGGATAAAATTGAGCCCGTGGTACAGTGGGGAGGTAGGTAGGTATTTACTGTCATTGCAGAGGCATCTGTGTTTAAATGAGTATTTAGGAATGCATATATTCTGTTGTTCAGCCTATCCCTTATGCCAGATATTACACAAGCGCTCTAAATGTCTTCTCTCATTGAATTGTCACAAAACTCTTCAGAAGTAGGTGTTATTATCAACCTGATTGTATAAAAGTAGAATCTGAGGCTTAGGGACCTGCCCAAGTTTGAATAGCAAGTAAATAGTGGAGCCAAGGTTTGAACCCAGGTGTGTCTGATCCCCAAATCCATTGCCCTAACCACTGCTTTGTGCTACCTTGATAGAGACAAACTCCATGTTCAGGAAACCCAGAGAAGGGAATACGTGAATTGGCCAGAAAAGTCAAGGAAGCCTTCCTGGAAGAGGAGGTGCTTAAATTGAAATAAAAAAAAAAAACACCCTTTTAAAAGGACATGTTCAAACACCCACAAAAGTAAAGAAGATATGAAATAAATCTTTAAGAAATGAGGCAGAGTTGGGGGACAGGTGCCTACCAGAGTCCAGGATTGTTCAGCTTTGTGTGTCTTGGGGGCACTCACAGACAGGTAGGAGGACTTATAGAGTGTAAGGTGTGACCAGAGGCAGTGTAGGGGTCAGATGGAGCTGCAGTGGTGGACACCCCTTGGGAGCCTGAGTTACTTAATTCAGAAGATGGCTGTTCCTTATGTTTGGACTTCCACCCATTTATGTGGGGCAAAAATAAAGCTTCGGCACGTGGCACATGGCAGGTGAGGAAACTTGCTGTTTTCGGATTTCCCCAGTGGTGGGTAGGTAAATAATTTCTTGCAATCTGGCACAGTTGGGTTCAAGGGTGAGGACTTCAATCTTTCAGCACCGATGGTTTGAGGCAAGGGATGGGAATCTGAGTCACTCTTGCAAAGCCTTAATGCAGGGGAGGTTGAAGGACTTCATGGGAGCTGGGGCAGGCAACAGAACTGGGTAGAGCTGGGTGTGGCCCTGGGTTTTACAGCCATGGTCCCCGGGCAAAGTCATTTTCCCTCTTGGCATGTTTATACAACAGAGATAGTTGTAGCTTGGATTTAAAAAGTTTTATGGTTGGTTATAATTTTTGACATTGGAAATGTCCCCCTGCGTCATGGAGTGGTCAAACTTCCTGAAGAGCAGAGAGGAGAAAATTTCCTGGGATGTTTACGGCAACAGAAATTGTCACTACGCCAGGATACAGCCAACATCCCCATGTACCTGGCCTAGGGGCAATTTTGCAGCGTTCAGACTAATTTTTTCCCCCTTTTTTCTTTCCTTTTTTAAGATTTAGGTCAAGCCAGTTTTGCTGTGTTGCCCAGGCTAGTCTCAAATTCCTGGCCTCAAGCAGTCCTCCCTGCTCAGCCTCCCAAAGTGTTGGGATTATAGCCCAGCCCAGACTCATTGTTCATTCATTCCCTCATTCATCCACTGGTTTGTTCTACTTGTTCACTCCTTATTTATGGCCTTGTCTTTGTTCTGGTAATTTTTCTGCTCTGATGTCCAGGTTTATAACCTAAAAGAAGAGAAAAGAGAAATAGCTAAGAAGGAATTCTGTGACATTCCTTCTTCATTTCCTCTGCCGGCTTGTCTTGCTCAGGCGAGGCTTTAAGTATTTTGGCAAGCAAAGACACACAAAAGACAAAGCATAGCTGAACTTTACTAGCATGTGTGATAAAAATCACTCAGTATCCCTGTGGGCAAGGTGAAGGGAATATATTTTATTTACCTTAGCTGCATCCCACAAATTTTAATATTCTATGCTTTCATTCAGTTAAAAATACTTCCTAATTTGATTTGTGGTCTCTCCCTTTCCCATGAGTTATTTAGAAGTGTGTTGTTTGGTTTCCAAATGTTTGAGTATTTTCCAGAAAATTTTCTATTATAGATTCCTAATTTCATATCACTACGATCAGAAAACATACCTTGTGTGATTTGAAAACTTTTAAGTGTATTGATACTTCTTTTATGGATTACAATATTGTCTGTTTTGGTAAATGATTCTTGGGCACTTGAAAAAATCATGTTTTCTTGTTGCTGTTGTTGGGTGGAATGTTCAATTAGTGTAGTTGCTAGTGTTGTTCAAGTCACTATAGAGTTACTGATTTCCTGTCTGCTTGTTCTATTAATTATTGAGAGAGATATTGAAATCTCTAACTATAATTGTGAATTTGTCTATTCTTTAAGTTCTACCAGTTTTTCCTTTATGTTTTTTTCAAGCTCTGTTCTTAGGTGCATATTCAGAATGATAATGTAATCTTGATGTACTGGGCCCTTGGTCATTTAAATAATGGCCTTCTTTATCCCTAGTAATATGATTTGCTTTGAAATCCCTTTTTTTCTGATATTCATAGAGCATTCTAGTATTCTTTTGATTAGTGTTAGCATGGTATATCTTCTTTCATCCTTTTGCTTCTGACTTATTTGTGTCTTTATATTTAGAGTGCAATTCTGGTAGACAGGCTATTGTCGGGTCTTGCTTTTTTATGGCAAAATATACGTAACACAAAATTCATCATTTTAACCTGGTAAAGTGTACAATTCAGTGGTATTTAATACATTCACAGTGATGTATGACCATCATCATGTTCAAGAGCATTTTCATCACACTACAAGAAAAATCTCTGTACCCATTAAGAGGTCACTCCCCATTTCCCACTCCCAGTCCCTGGTAGCCACTATTCTATTTTCTGTCTCTGTGGACAAGTGAAGCAATTTGAACTTTTAGTGGAGATGCCTAAAATACTTTTTTCATAAAGTCCAATATTTTTGCTAGAATATATCTTGATATTGGCCATATATTTTATTTTTCCTGGGTATGCGGGATGCTATTTCACTATGTAGTTACAATATCTTTTATTTCAGGAACATTTTCTTGAATTACAGATTTTAGTGTTTGCTGTCTTCCATTCCCCATGTTCTTCTTGAAAGCCTCTTATTACATATGTTAAATCTTTGCCTATCAGTTACTTTCTTGGAATCCTTTGTATCTCTTTTAAAATATTTAAAAACATTTTCCTCTCTACGTTCTATTTATCTTAAGGCATCATTGTACTTGTTCTTTCTTGTTTTCTTCTAATATAATCTCCATTAAAAATTTTTTTTTTCTAATTATATCCTGAGTTCTGTTCATCTCAAATCTTCCTATTCGCCAATCACCTCATTTATAAGGTTTTAAAATTTTAATTTATATTGTTCTTTAATAATTTTTGTCATTTTCATAATATATTTTACTTGTTTTTAAAATTAGATAATTTTTATGTCTTTCTTATGTGTTTCATTGCCTTGTGTATTTCAATGTTGGGTACATTTGTTGTCCTTATTTTATTTTATGTTTTGAGATGGAGTCTCCCTCTGTCGCCTATGCTGCAGTGCAGCGGTACAATCTCACCTCACTGCAACCTCTGCCTCCTGGGTTCAAGTGATTCTCCTGCCTCAGCCTCCCGAGTAGCTGGGATTACAGGCATGTGCCATCACACTGGGCTAATTTTTGTGTTTTAAGTAGAGAGTGGATTTCTCCATGTTGTCCAGTCTGGCCTCAAACTCCTGACCTCAAGTGACCTGCCTACTTCTGCCTCCTAAAGTGCTGGGATTACAAGTGTGAGCCACCGTGCCCAGCCTGTTGTTTTATTCTTATATATTCGTATAGTACTCCCTATTCTTTTATTTCCTCAGGATAAACTTCCTATGGGATTTGACTGTGATTATTTTCTGTTGCTCACTTTGCATATGCAATCAATTTTCTTTGTTTTTAGGATGGAAAGGCGTGCTAGGATAGCTTTTTAAGCTTCATGCCAAAGCTCCCTCTTAGGTTTTTCTAACAAATTTCTTTCTTTCTTTATTTATTTTTGCAACTGAGTCTCACTCTGTAGCCCAGGCTGGAGTGCAGTGGTGCAATTTTGGTTCACTGCAAACTCCGCTTCCTGGGTTCAAGTGTTCAGGATGGGGTTTCACCATGTTGGTCAGGCTGGTCTTCAACTCTTGTCCTCAGGTGATCCACCTGGCCTCAACCTTCCAAAGTTTTGTGATTACAGGCGCGAGCCACTGCGCCCGGCTTCACAAAGTAATTTAAAATGTCGCCTCATATTTTCTGAGCTCTGCCTACTCTGCACCCCTCCTCTACTTTAATCCAAACTTTCTTTTCTCATTGCTTCTATTGTCCCTGTCCTACTCAGTTTGGATTCTACTCCCATCTGTTTCTTCTCAATGTGGATCTCTGTCTGGGGAAAGAGCTTTGATTTGTTCATTTCATGGGGTTATAAGGCCCACGCTGCCTCAGTGCCATCAGATCCATCATATCATGGCCTCATTGCATTCACCCACGTACTGCATCTTTTAAAACCTTCCCAGTTCTGATTGTTCTCAAATTGGCCCACGGTGCGTTCCAGTTAGTTCATACTGGTGACTTTGGGGTTGTTCCATCCTTGTGATGTAGGAGTTAAGAAGAAATCACTTAGGCAGATAGAAAGGCATGAGAGTTCCCGGTAAGGCTTTTCTCTTTAATGAAAAGCAACCCGGCCGGGCGCGGTGGCTCAAGCCTGTAATCCCAGCACTTTGGGAGGCCGAGATGGGCGGATCACGAGGTCAGGAGATCGAGACCATCCTGGCTAACACGGTGAAACCCCGTCTCTACTAAGAAATACAAAAAATAGCCGGGCGAGGTGGCGGGCGCCTGTAGTCCCAGCTACTCGGGAGGCTGAGGCCGGAGAATGGCGTGAACCCGGGAGGCGGAGCTTGCAGTGAGCTGAGATCCGGCCACTGCACTCCAGCCTGGGCTACAGAGCGAGACTCCGTCTCAAAAAAAAAAAAAAAAAAAAAAAAAAAAATGAAAAGCAACCCAAATCCTTTTCTAACAAAGGGCAGCGTGCAAAGTTGAGCCGCAGACAAGCAAACTGGGAGCCTGCATGAGTGAGTACTGGCAGGAACTCCGGACCAGACATGTTCAAGATGGCGGCTCCATCTTTCCTTCTCTGACAGCCATGTGTACGGTAAGGAGTAGACAAGATGGCGCTGGTCAAGGAGAGTTCATTTGCCTAATAAGATCAGGGTGGGTGACTAGCCTTCCAGCGCTATATAAACCTCATACCTGATCAAACGAATCTGTGAGTCCTACATAAATCAGACACTGCCTCCTCAAGCTGGGCTATAATATCTGGGACATCCACCACCAGCCGGTCTCTTCTGCTCAGAAGATGCCTCTGTCTCTAGAAAGAGGGTTTTCTTTCTCTTCTGCCTATTACACTTCCACTCCTAAACTCCTCTTGTGTCTGTGTCCTACATTTTCCTGCCAGGAGACAACGAACCCCAGGGTATATACCCCAGACACCACAGTTGCTTCACTTGCAACCATCAGAAGCCCAGGCACCTTCCGACTGCGCAGACATAGGACCATGCAGTCCTTTAGCTGCCAATGGCTTGTTTCCACCCACTTATAGCAAAGTCTTGGGGAAACCATATTGCCGAGTTTTGTGGTAGATCTTGTCCATCGGTCTTTAGTTTTGCTATCTTAGTTACTCTGTTTGTTTATATGGGATAATCTGAGAATATTTAAATCTCCACTATCATCTTACCAGAAATCCAATGTACATTTACTTTTTTTTTTTTTTAATAATTCAGCTAGAGATATTTTCTACTGCTCACAAGTCAGAACTTAGACTGATACAGAGGTTTAATTGACTATCACAAAAGGAGTGGGGGCATGGCTGCCTTATAAAGTGGTCACAAGACTGTCATTTCAGCCCACATCAAAGACAGCAGAGCATTTAAACCATGGCAGGTGATGTTCCTACCCACTCTTCTTACATCAGCCCTTGGGTGCAGCACAGCTCTGCATCCTGCTCTGAGCACCATGATTTTAACAGACAGTCATTGGTGAAGTGTGTTTAGGAAGGTGAGGCCTTTTGAAATCTTGCTACTCTAGTAAGAAACTACTAGGGAACTACTGGAACATCTCAGGGGGCAATATGACCATCACCTTCAAATATTTGATAATGAGAAAAGCAAATAGCCGTGCGTGTGTGGTCCCAAAGAGTAGAGCCTCAACCACGGGTAGACACCACTGGGGGACACATATTCACTGGACTTGAAGAAGAACCTTTTTCTTCCACTTAGAGGCTGTACATACGCTTGATGGGTATGCCCTAAGGATGACACAACAGCACTGGAGTTAGACTAATCACCTGTAAAGTCTCTGCAGCTCTAAGACAAGCTTTGGACTTTCCCCGCCTTGGAGCCAGTAATGTTATTAAGCTTGAAAGAGATGCCTAGCATTGTACTAGGTGGTGTTGAGGCTTAAAGTTGGTTGTGGGATTATAGAAAACTAAATGACAAACTTTCTTTTTTTTTTTCTTTCTTTCTTCCTTTCTTTCTTTCTTTTTTTTTTTTTTTGAGATGGAGTCTTGCTCTGTTGCCCAGGCTGGAGTGCAGTGGCACAATCTTGGTGCAGTACAACCTCTGCCTCCCGGGTTCCAGCGATTATCCTGCCTCAGGCTTCCAAGTAGCTGGGACTACAGGCGCGTGCTACCACGCCTGACTAATTTTTGTATTTTTAGTAGAGATGGGGTTTCACCACATTGGCCAGGCTGGTCTCAAACTCCTGACCTCAGGTGATCTGCCCACCTCGGCCTCCCAAAGCGCTGGGATTATAGGCATGAGCCACTGCACCCAGCCACTTTTTTTTTTCCTTTTCCTTCCGAGGCAAGAGTGACAACTTTACTCTCAAATAAGTCATGATTTACTTTATAAGATTTCACTGATGTATCCATGAAATAATAAGCAAATAAGAGTTAATAGCTATAATTTTCTGAGGGCTGCTAGATGCTGTCTCTATATTATCTTGTGTAATCCTTGCAGCAACCCTGGGAGGTAAGTGCTGTTATTATTTCCACTTGATAGATGAGGCTTCAAGAGGTGAAGCGAGTTGTCCAAGGCTGTACAGCTAGTAAGTAGCCAAACTGGGATTCAAACACAGCTCTGTCTCTAAATCTGTGCTCTTAAACGTCTCAGTAGGAAAAATGTAAGATTTTTGGAAAAGCTGGTACCTTAGCAGTCTAAGGGTATTCGAGAGGGAAGGAAAAGGATTAACACAAATTGAAGGCTTTGGACATGCCAGGTACCATCCAATTTCATCCTCAGAAAACAGTAAGAAGCACATGTTGTTAGCCTGAAGGATGAGACAGGACCCAGTCAGGAGATAGAACACATACCCATTACTTTTACGAAGAGCATCAATATAAAAAGCATTAGCGAGGTATAAAGTTGGTAATTAGGTAACTGAAAAGGCAAAAAGAAAACTGAATTGTTGGCTGGGCACGGTGGCTCACGCCTGAAATCCCAGCACTTTGGGAGGCCGAGGCAGGTGGATCACCTGAGGTCAGGAGTTCGAGACCAGCCTGGCCAACATGGGGAAACCCTGTGTCTACTAAAATACAAAAATTAGCTGGGCGTGGTGGCACATGCCTGTAATCTCATCTACTCAGGAGGCTGAGGCAGGAGAATCACTTGAATCCAGGAGGCGGAGGTTGCAGTGAGCTGAGACCATGCCATCACACTCCAGCCTCGGGGGACAAGAGCGAGATTTCATCCAGAAAGAAAGAAAGAAGGAGGAGAAGGAGGAAGGGAGGGAGGGAGGGAGGGAGGGAGGGAGGGAGGGAGGGAGGAAGGAAGGAAGGAAGGAAGGAAGGAAGGAAGGAAGGAAGGAAGGAAAGGAGGTAGGAAGGAAGGAAGAAAAAAAAAAACTGCGTTGTTGTGGAGGTAATAACTGCTAGAAGCAGCTCCCACCCTCCAAGGCTGGGGGACTAAGGAAGAGATTAGAACTGTTAGAATTTAAGAGCTTGGAGGAGAAGCCGCCTTTGAGCCAAAACTCAGACCTTTGGGGGTAGGAGGAGGAGACACTCCTGCTCCTCTACTCTGGGGCTGGTGTCTCTGAGATGCAGCACCACGAGGCTGGTTCTGTGAAGGTTGGGAAACTGCAAACTAGATTCAGCTGCTGCTACGAGAGGGACCTGCTGCTGCCGAGGGGAAGGAGTGTGGCTGGGGCTACAATCATCTGAGCTGAAAGGAGACTGGCAGGGCCAAGCCCTGTCTTCCTGGCCCAGCACTGAGCTTCTGGTTAGCGCCCCCTATTGGCTAAGACTAATATAGAGCCCAATGGCAATGTAGGAACGTGGTTTGCAACATGGTTTTGGCATCAAAGAGATGGAGTCTCAGAGAGCTGAAGACATCTGCCTCAAGTTTCATACTCGCCACTCTACCACCTAGCCTTGTGCAAGTGCTGGCTGCTTTTATGACCTCTTTGCTCATTTCTAGGGCTGCAATGGGGCCGACTTACTCTCCTTCTGTCACTTCCTTGCTCTTGGTAAAGAGCTCTTGCCTCAATGGGCAGCACAGCCTGACACTGGCAGACCTGGAGCCCGGGCAGGCTCCCAGGAGTCCTGAGAGTGCCCTCTTTGTGCTCCCCCGGCCCTGGAATCTCTCCTGACACATTCCCTGGCTGGGCCTCACCCCCTGTTCTGGCAGGCCCAGTCTGGCGGTGGTAACTGCCAAGCATCCGCTCAGCCTGTCTTGATGCTGGGAACAAAGAGACCAGCTTAGCCCAAGCCATTACCTGCCTCTCAGAGGCCTCAGGCACCACGGCCGGGCCAAGCCCCTGTGTCAGCTTCCCAGAAAACGGGTCGGGTGGGGGTTAGGGCATGTCTGTCTCATGTGCTGAAGGAAGGAATACTTGTGCCAAGGGACAGGAGACCCTTTTTGGGGTGGTGGGCTTACAGTGGGTGAGTCAGGGGAGCTCACCGCTGCTCATCCATCTTGTGTAGCCACCCCCCAAAATATTTATTGAGTGCGTAGTATGTGTCAGACATGATGCTTGTGGTGGAAATACGGTGCTTATAAAGGGAACTTTGCCACACTTAGAGAACTTAGGGTCAAGTGCAAGATACAGCCCATAGTTGAGTAAGAAAATGGGACAGGCATGGAGTTCATGTTCTGAATCCCAGATTTGTAAAAAATGTGACTCGAATTTTCTATAATTCACATTGATTTCTACTTTGAGACTCATTTCATTAGGAGACCAAAGGCGTAATGGATCACAGTTACTTTGGGATCATTTTCTTTTTCTAGGGCTGTGTTTAGGTTCTGGGAGGCTTATGTAGCAATGTGGAATCTGAGGCATTAAATGAAGCAAAAACTCCCCTTGATTCGTATCCTGTGGGCCTGGTTCCTCTGTGCACACATGTAATGTGCATGCATGCACACTTGCATACACAATCACAGTCATCCTCATTTCCCACTCTGCAGCCACCTCTATCTCCCTGCTCCCCTTTGGTGTCCCTCCCTTCACTAGCAAACGTGTGGCTGAGTGGACCCAGTATGTCAAGACATGTTCAGGATGCATTCTGCAAAGTAAGACACAGGGAACAGACATCAGATAAGAGGCAGTCACTTGGCAGATGTAGAGCCAGGCACTTGACATGCTTTTCTTCAGTCCTTACCATGACCCATTAAAGTAGGTATGTTGTCATCCCCATTTTACAGATGAAAAAACTGAGGTTCAACGAGGTTAAGGGATACATCCCCCTCAGCACAGTGAGGATTCTATCAGACCCCCAATCCCTTCCCCCACTGCCATATCCCACAGCCTGAGTGTGGATCCTGGTGCCTCAGAGGGTCCAGATCTGGAAGGGAGTGGCAACAGGACTCCACGTTGTTCCTGGGATAGTCTGTGAATGGTCTCTTAGAGCCTGGACTTGATCCATTCTTAACCCTTCACCTCCTGGACACAGGGTCAGGAATTTCTGCAGGAAGAGTCAGAGTATCAAGTGTGGTGCATCCTGACAGCTCCCCAGGTGTTCGATGACAGCCTGGTGAAACGGAGAAAGCTGGGAGAATAGGCCCTTAGCCAAGGCACCCAAACCACCAGAAAATGGAAGAGACTCAAGTCTGTGGTTTTCCTGATGCATGAATGGACAGGGCTGAGGATGCAGCTGAACAAGCCGGAGGTGGGGAGGGGACAGTGCCTGGATAGAGTCAGTCTGAGCCCTCCAGGGAAGGGATGGCAGCTCCCCACTTCTTACCCACCCCATGCCCTTGTGTCTCACTCTGCCCCCATCCTAGAGGACAAACCCGGGAGTGGCTGGACTCCCTCTTACTTCCTGTACTCCTGCTGCAGACATGATTAAATAAGACTGGACCTCCAATCCCAGAGCACCACTCAGGTCTGGAGCTCAGAAGATTCCACATTTTAAGTAGTAAATCCCCATTAAGAACATCAACAAAATGTCAAGAGCCATGACAGCAGCTGGGCTCTTTGTACACATGGTTGGATAGAATCTATAATGAAATTGAAAAAGCATGTATGTAATCATACATACTTTTAAATGTATTTGCACTTCACTTAAGTAGCATTCAACTACTTTGGTTGGAAAAAAATGGCAACAAGTAGATGTGTGTGATGTTATTTATTTAGAGTAGAGACAATTGCTAGAGCAAATATGGATTCAGAGGCCAACTGCAATTAGTCTTAGTTCCCCTGCCACAAGGAGAGCCTGGGTGTGCACCCTACACTGCTATACCCCCAGGTCCATGGCCCACAGGCTGGGAGCCTGGAGCTGCAGATTGGAGGGTTCTAGTGACATCCCTTCCTGAGCTTCCATGTGCTCCTCGGCAAGTGACTTGACTGCTGTGAGCTGTGGTTTCCTTTTTCTTGCCTGCTTCTTGGAGTGCTGGGACAGAATGAGACACTGGCCACGAAACACATGGCTGGGAAGACACAAGCCTGTGGCCACAGAAGCTATTCCTCTCTTGTTGTTTCAGATGGGAACAAACCATATGTCCTTTTTTCTATCATTACTGAAACTTCAGACTTGGAAGGGGAGGGGAAAGAAGAGAATTGACAACCAGGATGTTTCTGCCTCCAACTTTTCCAGGAGGATCTTATCAGGGAGAAAGTCAGCTAGGACTCAGTCACCTTCCTGAAATTAGGGACTGTTTGGTTTTCCCTTCTACCTTAGGGGCTGGATCAGGTCCCAGGGGCTTGGTTACATCAGACAGGTAAGTTACCCTGAGCCACGGAAGTTGATGGAGCCAGAGGGTAGAGCAAAAGAGTTTTCAAGGAGACCCAGAGGCCAAGCTCCCTTGTTGATTTCTTCACTCATTCTTTCATGAAGCCATCCAGTGAATCCTTCCTGCTGCCTTTTCTGGACTGGCTGTGTGCTCGGGGTGGAGGCCGTGAAGCCCGGTTACCATTATCATAGAGTTCTGTGTCTAGTTGGTGATGCAGATGTGCCCACAGATAATGATCATACAATAATATGTGATAAGTGCCATAATCAAGGGAGACAGGAACTGTAGGGGCAGAGAGGAGGGGCTCCTCACTCAGTTGTAGGTCACAAAGGGCTCCCTGGTGGAGGTGACAGTGGAGCTCACCACGAAAGATGAATATGGTCCAAGATGTGGGTGCAGGACTATGCTGAGGAGGGAGGTGGCAGAAGGGCCTAAGGCTTTGTTCACCAATAGGGTCCTTCTTTGGGGTATGGCCTTGTCGTACATGGTGAGTTTTACCCAAGTGAAGGGTCCAGAGTCAGAGCGGACAGAAACCACAGAAACCACTTGCTTTTAGTAAGTGCGCCATGACTCCTCGGAAGCACAGGTGGGAGGACCCCAGTGGGAGAAGAATGACTTTAAACATCAACAATTTATGATCCGGAAGGTCCCCCTCTCTCCCTTCCTATTCTATTCTCCTTTTTTTGGGTATCCTACACAGAGTCACCAGCTGAAATTTTTTCAAATATTGTATTTATCACACCATTCTTCTGCTCAAGAAGATGATGTGGAGTTTCTTCTGTTTCGGACAAGGCAAAGTAACAGGGCCCAGACTTACCAAATTACCTAAAAAAGAAGTATTTGAAACAACAGTTTAAAAGACAATAAATATCAAGCAATGCAGCTTAGTGATCTCTGAGAAATGGGAAACAAATGAAGTCCTACAACTGCCCCAGCTTATAAGTTTCCAGGCCATGTTGTGGAGAGGAAACCTAGAGAGACCCTAGGACTCCCTGAGTTGAGATGGGGCTGAGGATACAGGGAGGTTAAGACCCCTAGACTTCACAGGACAGAGTGTCAGAGAGGAGAGCTGCACAGAAACAGAACCCCAGAGATCTGCAGAGGGTCCTCCTGGAGTATGCACCAGATAAATGAATGATGGCGAGGAAACGATCCAAGGGTAGAAAAGAGTTAGAGGTAACAGTGCCTGGCACATATGCAAAGTCAGGAATCATGTGTGCACCTATCAGGCAGGTGGGAAAACATAATTCACAGCTCACTGGGTACACTCAGGAGGGACTTGCCTCAGTAGTGGGGAACAATTAGCTTTTAAATTAGACAGAACTCCATCTAAAACTCATAAAAGCAAGACCATAAAGATGAAAACTGTTCCCAAGTAACTAAACTACATCTCAGAATATATCCCAAGAATATTTACAGGAATACTAAAAATCCAGCACCCAACAAGGCAAAGTTAACATTGTGTAGCAGTCAACCAAAGTTTACTAGACATTCAAAGAAGCAGAAAAATACAGCCCGTAATGAAGGGAACTATTAATCAATTGAAATCAACCTAAAACTGACACGGATGTCAGAATTGGCAGACGAAGATGTTGAAACAGTTATACACTTTGGGAGGCTGAGATGGGCAGATAGCTTAAGCCCAGGAGGTCGAGCCCAGCCTGGACAACATGGCAAAACTCCATCTCTACAAAAAATACAAAAATTAGCCAGGCATGGTGGTGTGTGCCTGTGGTCTCCAGCTACTCAGGAGGCTGAAATGAGAGGATAGCTTGGGCCTGGAAGGTGGAGGCTGCAGTGAGCCCTCATTGTGCTACTGCACTCCAGCCTGGGCAACGGAGTGAGACCCTATCTCAACAAACAAACAAACAAACCAAAAAAAAAAAAAAAAACAACCCACACCACCTCTCCAAAAACAGTTATTAGAACTGTTTTCAATATGTTTGAAAAGCTAAGTAGAGATATGGAAGATATAAAGAAATCTAAACTGAGCTTCCAGAAATGAAATTGCAATGTCCAAGATACACAATACAATGGATAGAATTAGCAACAGAGTAGACATTGCAGATAAAAAGGATTAGTAAACTTGAAAACATAGCAATAGAAATTATGTAAAATCAAACACAGAGAAAAATGAATAAAAAATTGAAAAGAGCGGCCAGGTGCAGTGGCTCATGCCTGTAATCCCAGCACTTTGGGAGGCCGAGGTGGGTGGATCACTTGAGGCCAGAAGTTCGAGACCAACCTGGTCAACATGGTGAAACCCTGTCTTTACTAAAAATACAAAAATTAGCTGGACATGGTGGCACATGCCTGTACTCCCAGGTGTTCGGGTGGTTGAGGTGGAAGAATTGCTTGAATGTGGGAGGCGGAGGTTGCAGTGAGCTGAGATCACGCCACTGCACTCCAGCCTGGATAACAGAGTAAGACCCTGTCTAAAAAAAAAAAAAAAAAAAAAAAAAAATTTTTTTTTGAAAAGAGCATCAGTGGTTTGTGGGACAACTTCAAGTAGACTAGTACAAGTGTAACTGAAGTTTCCGAGAGGGGGGAAGGGAATGAAAAACATATTCGAACATATAATAGCCAGAGATTTTGAAATTTTGAAATTTTGATTAAAGTTATAAACTCATCAAACTAAGAATCTCAATGAACCTCAAACACAAGAAATATGAATAAGCCACACCAAAGTGCATCATAATCAAATTGTTCAAAACCATTAATAAAAAGAAAACCTTAAAAGTGACCAGGGAAATAAGTCATGCTACATATGAACAAGGGTAAGTGCTACAGCAGATTACTTAAAGGAAAAAAAGCCAACAAAAGGATAGTTTTATTTTATTTTATTTTTGAGTTGGAGTCTCACTTGGTTACCTAGGCTGGAGTGCAGTGGTACGATCTTGGCTCACTGCAACCTCCACCTCCTGGCTTCAAACAATTCTCCTGCCTCAGCCTCCCAAGTAGCTGAGATTACAGGCGCGCACCATCACACCTGGCTAATTTTTGTATTTTTAGTAGAGACGGGGTTTAACCATGTTGGTCAGGCTGGTCTTGAACTCCTGACTTCAGGTGATCTGCCCGCCTGGGCCTCCCAAAGCACTGGGATTACAAGCATGAGCCATTGGGCCGGGCCCAAAGGCTATTTTAAGCACATGATTTAAAATACTGAAAAACAAAAAATAAAACATAAATATTAAAAAGGCAACTTATAATTCTATACCCAGCAAAAAAAAATCTTTTTGAAACAAAGGTGAAATACAGGATTTTCCAGATATACAACAGCTGAAGGAATGTATTACCAGCAGACCTACACAAGAAATATTGAAGTCCTTCAGGCAGAAGGAAAATGATGCCAGCTGGAAATATGAATCCACACAAAAGAATGAAGAGTATCAAAAATAGTAACCACATGGCTGAATATGTAAGACTTTTTCTTATTATTTAAATATTTTAAAAAGAAAACTGACAAAATAATAATGAACACATATTAGTACATGAAGATAAATAATATATATTTTTGTGTGTTTTTGAGACAGAGTTTTGCTCTTGTTGCCCAGGCTGGAGTGCAGTGATGCAATCTCGGCTTACTGCAACCTCTGCCTTCTGGTTTCAAGCGATTCTCCTGCCTCAGCCTCCCAAGTAGCTGGGATTACAGGTGCCCGCCACCACACCCAGCTAATTTTTGTATTTTTAGTAGAGTTGGAGTTTCACCGTGTTGGCCAGGCTGGTCTTGAACTCCTGACCTCATGATTTGCCTGCCTTGACCTCCCAAAGTGCTGGGATTACAGGTGTGAGCCACCATGCCCGGCCGTATTGTAGGGTTTATAACATATGCAGGAGTAAAATACATGCCAATAATAGCATAAAGTCTGGGAGGAGAGAAATAAAAAACTTTATCATAAGATTCTTATGCTACATGTGAAGTAGTATAATGTCCCCTGAAGCTAGATTTTTTTATAGTTAAAAATGCATGTTACAAGCCCTGAGACAACCACAAAAATAACAAATACAGATAATTACTGCTAATAAGCCAACGAAAGAGATAAAATGAAATCATTTTATTAATAATTAACATTAAAGAATCAGAAAAAACGAAAAGGAGCAAAAACATTATAAGACAAATAGAAATAATAAAATGTTATATATAAGCAAAACATATTAATAATAGCATTAAATGTAAGTGGTTTAAACATTTCAATTAAAAGACAGACATGATCAGGTTGTATAAAAAAGGAACACAAATATATGTTGCATATAAAAACATTTTAAACTTAAAAACACAAATAGGTTAAAAGTAAAAGGATGGAAAAAGGTATGCCATACTAACACTAGATTATAGAAACCTGGAGTGGCTATATTTTAATATCAGGGAACATAGATTTCAGAGCAAAGAATATTGCCATGGATAAAGAAGGTCATTTCATAATGATGAAGGAGTCAATTTATCAAGAAGACATTACAGTCCAAATGTTTGTGCATCTTGTAAGAGAACAAAACATACAAAATGAAAACTAATAAACTGCAAGGAGAAATAGACAAATCCATAATTATTGTCAGGGTTTTTTTTATTTTTATTTTTATTTTTATTTTTGAGACGGAGTCTCGCTCTGTCGCCAGGCTGGAGTGCAGTGGTGTGATCTTGGCTCACTGCAACCTCCGCCTCCTGGGTTCAAGTGATTCTCCTGCCTCAGCCTCCCGAGTAGCTGGGACAACAGGCGTACACCACCACGCTTGGCTAATTTTTGTATTTTTAGTAGAGACAGGATTTCACCATGTTGCTCTCTCAATAATGTATAGAAAAGTAGACCAAAAAACCAGTAGGGTTATGAAATTCCAATGAACACTAACAACCAACTTGATATAATTTACAGACCGTGTTTTTTTGCCGTTGGTCTCAATAAATTTAAAAGAATTCAAGTCATGTGTGGTAGGCAGAACAATGGCTTCCCAAAGATGTCATGTCCGACTCCCTGGAACCTTTGAATATATTAGGTTACATGAGAAAGGAAAATTATGGTTGCTAATCAACTAACCTTGAGATGGGGAGATTATCCTGGCCCAGTGTAATTATGAGGGTATTCATAAGTGGAAGAAGGAGGAGATGGCAGAGAGATGGTAGCATGAAAAGAACACAACCCGATATTTCTGGTTTTGAGGGTCGAGGAAGAGGGTCATGAGCCAAGAAATGCAGGCAGCCTCTAGAAGCTGAGAAACGCAAGGGTATAGATTGTCCTCTCAGCCTCCAGAAGGAGCACAGCCAAGGGTATAGATTGTCCTCAGCCTCCAGAAGGAGCACAGCCTCGCTGACACTTCAATTTTAGCCCAGTGACGTCCATGTCAGACTGCTAAACTGTTACAGAACTGTAAGGTAAAACATCTGTGTTGTTTTAAGTCATTGCATTTGTGGTAATTTGTCATAGCAACCCTAGAAAGCTAATACAGTATACGAGTATGTTAGAATTAACTTAGAAACCAAATAGACAATCCTCAAATGTTTGGAAACTAAATAATATAATTAATGGCTCAAAGAAAAAATAAAAAGGAATTTTATAAAATATTCTTAATTGAATGAAAATGAAAACAAAATATCGAAGTTTGTGGGATTCCACTAAAGTAGTATGGAGAGGGAAATTGATAGCACTAAACACTCATGTTAGAAAAGAAAAAGGTACCAAATCAATAACCTCAGCTCTTGTCTTAAAAAACAAGAAAAACTCGGGAGACCGAGGCAGGAGAATGGCGTCAGCCTGGGAGGCGGAGCTTGCAGTGAGCCGAGATCGCGCCATTGCTCTCTAGTCTGGGCGGCAGAGCCAGACTCCGTCTCATAAAAAAGAAAACAAACAAACAAACAAAAAAACCCAGAAAAACTAGAAAAAGACCAAAAATTAAACCCAGAGAAAGAAAAATAAAGGTAATAGTAAGGACCAAAACAGAAATCAATGAAATAAAAAACAGATGAAGGAAATCAATGAAGCCAAAAGATGGTTTGTTGGGAAAACCAATAAAATTGATAAACCTCCAGCTGAATTGATCAGGAATAAAAGAAGATACCTATTACCGATATCAGGAATGACAGAGGTGAGGTGCCATCATTGTAGTTTACACTGATATTAAAAAGATAAAAGGGTGTATTATCAGCAACTTTATGCCAATAAATTAAACAACTTAGGTGAGCTGGATGAATTCCTTCAAAGACACACATGACCGCAGCTCACCCAAGAAGAAACAGATAACCAGAATAGCCTTTTATCTATAAAAGAATTCGAATTTTCAGTTAAAAATCTACCCACAGAATACCCATTAGGTCCAAGTGGTTTCACTGGTGAATTCTATCAAATATTTAAGGAAGAAATCATACCAATTCATAAACTACTCCAAAAAACTGAAGAAGAGAGAATACCTACCAATGCTTTCTACAAGGCCAGCATTATCCTGATTGAAAAAAACGATTAGCTGAGTGTGGTGGCACGTGCCTGTAGTCCCAGCTACTTGGGGGCTGATCCTTTGAACCTGGGAGATCGAGGCTGCAGGGAGCTGACATTGCACCACTGCACTCCAGCCTGGGTGAAAAAGTGAGATCCTGTCTCAAAAAAATAAATAAATAAAAGCAAAGAAAAAGAAAAAACCAAAGAAATGAAATCAAGTTACATTTCCTTTCTCTCTTGCTCTCTCTCTTTTTTTTTGAGACTGAATTTCGCTCTTATTGCCCAGGCTGGAATGCAATGGCGCGATCTCGACTCGCTGCAACCTCTGCCTCCTGGGTTCAAGCGATTCTTCTGCCTCAGCCTTCCAAGTATCTGGGATTACAGGCATGTGCCACCATGCTCAGCTGATTTTGTATTTTTAATAGAGACCCGGGTTTCACCATGTTGGCCAGGCTGGTCTTGAACTCCTGACTCAAGTGGTTTGCCTGCCTCGGCCTCCCAAAGTGCTGGGATTACAGGGATGAGCCACTGCACCCGGCCCCTTTTATTTTTCCTAATGAAAGAAAGTTACAGACCAGTATCTTTCATAAGTATATATGCAAAAATTTTAAACAAAAAATTGGCAAAGTGAATCCAACAATATATAAAACAGATAATACAAGTAGGGTTTGTCCTAGGAATTCAAGGTTGATTTAACATTCAGAATCAACCAGTGTAATCCATCATATTAACAAATTTAAAAGGAAAAACATGGTCATTTAAACAGATGCAGTGAAAGTATTTGAAAAAAAACTAACATTTTTTTCTGATAAAAACTTTTCAGCAAATTAGGAATATAAAAAAGCTTCTTCAAACTGATAAAAGGCATCTACAAAAATCCTGTAGCTAACACCGTACTTCATCATGAAAGGCTGATGCCTTCACCCTAAAATCAGGAATAAGAAGGTGATATCTACTCTCATCATGTCTATTCAGCTGGTGGTTCTAACCAGTGCAATAAGGCAAAAACAAAACAAAACAAAGCCATCCCTTTTGGAAAGGAAGAAGTAAACGTGTCTATTTCTTTATTTGCCCTTGACATGATTGTTTATGTAGAAAATCTGATGAAATCTATGAAGTTACTAGAACTAATGAGCAAGGTTGCAGGGTGCAAGATCAATATACACTAATCAACTGCATTTCTATATGTCAGCAACAAACAACCAGAAACTAAAATGAAAAGATATGTAAAACTCTCTGCACTGAAAACTACAAAATATTGCCAAGAGAAATTAAAGACCTAAATAAATGATGTCATAACTTATTCTTTGACTGGAAAGCTCTATATTGTTATGATGCCAATTCTCCTGCTAATTGACTTATGAATTCAATGCAGTCCCAATCAAAACCTCAGCAGAGGCCAGGCACCATGGCTCATAACTGTCACCTCAATACTTTGGGAGGCTGAGGTGGGACGATTGCTTGAGGCTAGCAGTTCAAGACCAGCCTGGGCAACATAGTGAGACCTCACCTATTAAAAAAAATTAACTGGGTGAGGTGCTATGTGCCTGTAGTCCCAGCTATTTGAGAGGCTGAGGCAGGAGGATCACTTGAGCCCAGGACACTGAGGTTACAGTGACCTGTGATGACGCCCTGCACTCCTGCCTGAATGAGAGTGAGACCTTGCCTCTAAAAAAAAACTTTTTAAATTTAAAAAACAAAAACAAAAAGTCCAGCAGACTATTTTTGCAGAAATTGGCAGGCTGGTTCTAAAATTCATACAGAAACGCCAAGGACCCAAAATAGCCAAAATCACTTTGGAAAATAAGAATAAATTTAGAGTACTAACACTATCAGATTTCAAGACTTATAAAGCCGTAGTAATCAAGACCAGGGATCAGCATACATTTTCTTAAAGGGCCAAATAGTAAATATCTTAGGAATGCAGGCCCTGTGGTTTTTGTCACAACCACTCAATTCCACCATTGTAGTGCACAAGCAGCCACAGACAGTATATAACTGAATAGGTGTGTCTCTGTTCAATAAAACCTTTTTTTTTTTGAGATGGGGTTTCACTCTGTTGCCCAGGCTAGAGTGAAGTGGTGCAATCACTGCTCACTGCAGCCACCACTTCCCGGGGTCCAGTGACCCGCCCACCTCAGGTGTGCATCATCATGCCTAAGTTTTGTATTTTTTTGTAGAGACGCCAGTTCCCCCTGTTGCCAAGGCTGGTCTTGAACTCCTGTGCTCAAGCGATCCTTTCACCTCGGCCTCCCAAAGTGCTGGGACTACAGGTATGAGCCACCATGCCTGGTTCAATAAAACTTTATTTACACAACAGGCAGCGGGCCTATGAGCTGTCGTTTGCAGACCTCTGATCAAGACAATGTGGTATTGCTATCAGGACAGACAAATAGATGAATGGAACAGCAAAGAAGCTACATAAATGTACCCACATGTAAGGAAAATGGATTTTTGACAATTATGTAAAGTCAATTCAGTGCAGAAAGGATAGTTTTTCATCAAATGGCACTAGATAGTTGTATGTCGAGAAATAAGCTTTGACCCATACCTTACACTATATAAGAAATTAACTCAAGATAAGTTATATTCCTAAACCATATTTAAAAGGAACTCACGATGGATTATAGACCACCAAAACATGAAACTATTAAAACTATGGAAGTTCTAGAAGAAACCACAAGAGAAAAATCTTTGTGACATTGGTTTAAACAATATTTTTTTGATATCACACCAGAAGTATAATTCATTAGAAAAAAAATTAATATATTGGACTCAGCCCAAATTGAAAGCTGTGGTGAGATGAGCCCTGACAGCTGGAAGTTCTGCTCTTCATAAGACACTGTTCAGAGAATGAAAAGATAAGCCACAGAGTAGGAGAAAATCTTTGCAAAAACATATATCTGTGAAGAACTTGTACCCAGAATATATAAAGAACTGTTGAAACTCAGTAATAAGAAAACAGCCCAATTTAAAAAGATGAGCAAAGATTTGAACAGAAACTTCATTCCAAAAAATATATAATGGCAGAAAAATCACATGAAAAGATTCTCATTAGTCATTAGGGAAATGGAGATTAAAACCACAATGAGATACCACTTCACACCTATTAGAATGACTAAATTTTAGAAAGACTGATCATACCAAGTGTTGGTGAGGATGTGGAGGAAAGGCAATTCTTATACATATCTGGGGGTGAATGACAAATCACAGATCCTCTTTTGAAAACAGTTTGACAGTTTCCTAAAAATGTAAACATATGCCTACCATATGATCCAGCCATTCAACTCCTTAGGTGTTTACCAAGGAAAGAAAGGGATCATGTCTGGCAGGGCCTGGTGGCTCATGCCTGTAATCCCAGCACTTTGGGAGGCCGAGGTGGGGAGGATAGCTTGAGCTCAGGAGTTCAAGACCAGCCTGGGCAACAGGGCAAAACCCCTACTCTACCAAAAATACAAAAAAATTGGCTTGGTGTGGTCATGTGCGCCTGTAGTCTCAGCTACTTGGGCGGCTGACACAGGAGGATTGCTTACACCTGGGAAGTTGAGGCTGCAGTGAGATGAGATTGTGCTACTGCACTCCAGCCTAGGTGACAGAGTGAGACCCTGTCTCAAAAAAAAAAAAAAAAAAAAAAAAAAAGAGGGAACATATCCATACAAAGATTTGTACACAAACATTCATGGCAGTTACTTCGTTCTTTTATTTTTTTATTTTTTTGAGACTGAGTCTTGCTCTATCGCCCAGGCTGGAGTGCAGTGGCGTGATCTCAGCTCACTGCAACCTCCATCTCCTGAGTTCAAATGATTCTCATGCCTCAGCCTCCCGAGTAGCTGGGATTGCAAACACCCACCACCACTCTTGGCTGATTTTTGTATTTTTAGTGGGGTTTCACCATGTTGGCCAGGCTGCTCTCGAACTCCTGACCTCAAGTGATCCACCCACCTCAGCCTCCCAAAGTACCGGGATTACAGGCATGAGCCACCATGTCTGGCCTATTTGTAAAAGCCAAAAACTGCAAACAAACATCCAGCAAAAGGTGAATAGACACATAAATTGTGATGTATTCATATAATGAAATACTACCCGGCAATAAAAAATGAAATACTGATAGCATGCTACAACACAGATAAATCTCAAAGTAATTATGCTGAATGAAAGGAGCCAGAAAAAATGGATACATATTGTATAATTCCATCTGTGAAAAACTTTAGAAAATGCAAACTAATTTGTATTGATGGGGAGCAGATTGGTGGTTGCCACGGGAGGGGAGGGGCAAAAAGAAAGTGTTACCAAGGGGCAGTATCCAACAGCTGTGGGTGATGGATGTGTTTGTGCACTTGATTGGTGATGGCTTCTGAGGACATACAAGTAAAAACATAATTATAATTATGTTTTGAATTATCACAATTATCACTTTAAATATGTGAAGATTATTGTATATTGATTACATCTCAGGAAAGCTCTTTTAAAAAAAATCCTCGTGGGCTCCCACTGGCCTTAGACACAGTTCAGTCTCCTCACTGAATGTTCAAGGACCTCCACGGCTCAGTTCCACTTTTCCAGAACTCACTTTAAAAAACTGGAAAGGCTTATTTATACTTCAACATGACAGAGCAAAAAAGATTCACCTACAGTTTGTGGCAGAAATTTTGGGGGTGGGGGGGGTAAATCATACTGCTTGGAGGTAACTCACCCAGACAGCTCTCTCTGTAGCTCAGAGTTGAAGCAGAAATCAAGGTTAAGGGTGAATGGGAAGCAGCTCAGAGAGGAAAGAATGGGTTTGCTTTCTATTCAGTAATTTGCTCAGCTGATAAATTATTTACATAAAATGTAAATTACATTGTTATATCATTTTTATTATGATGATTCAAAAATGAGAGCCATGGAGAATTATAAATTGTGAGCTATCCCCAAATCATAGAGTCTTTTTTGCTGTGTTAATTATGAGGGAAAGAAAACAGAAAGACAAGCTTCTCTTTGGAAGAACTTGATCTTTGAGTCAAATGGAGTTTTTCAAATGATATCTCATGTAGCAAACTGTTGCACACAAACATTCATGACAGTTCCTTTGGCATAGGAAATTTTAAGCAAGTTAGATGTCAAAGGAGTTTTCAAGCTACAGCCAGAAATCAACCAGGGTCCACTGTGGAGGTCCACAGCCAGACGACTGAAAGAGTATGCAGTCGTTTTTTGTGTGTGTGCTTGTTTTTTGCATCAAAGGAAGAGAGATACAACATATGTACACAGAGAAATGGGCTTCAATGAATGGGATGGTATTGGCGTGTGAGGGCAACGTTTCTTTCAGCTTTGCTCCATGATTTTATCTGTTTCTTGCTGACATTGATTCCCTAATATTTATGTTATAAAAAGAGGAAGAAGAGGTGGAAGAGGAGAAGGAGGAAGGTGATGTGATAGGGAAAGGATTTAGCTCATAAAGCCTAAAATATTCACTTTACTATTTTTACCTTTCATAGAAAGGTTTTTCAACTCCTGCTCCAGTGTAAGCAGGCAAATACCCAGCACACATAGCAGTCTCCCATATTTTAGTTCCTTGCAGACACGGCTAATCCATCACAACCGTCTTTCTGAGCTGAGCTTCCACTGGGCGACAGAATCTGTCTCAGTGAACTCAAGGCACCCATTCCAATCAACTGGAATGAGGCTGTGGGATGAGACTATTCACCATCCCTAGACTTGTGGATATGCCTGAATTCTTCCATTCTCTTAGGGCCAAATGACATGGAATCCAAGAGCTATGAACAATTAAACTCAGATTAACCGTGTAGTCTGCATGGTCGTGTCCAGGAGCCTACAGCTCGCCTAAGAGAAGTGAATGGAAAATGCGATATTAGAGTGAGCATAAAGACAAAGAAGTCTTTGATTTATGTGCTAATCCTCACCTCACACTTTCTAATCCATGGTTAGCTAAGAACTGCACTACATAAACTTACCCCTAGCTTGAAGAAGTCCTTTTAACACGCTCCTGTGTCTCAGGGGTTGGCTACGTGCTGTGAGATTAGAATGTTCCTTTGGCATAGGAAATTTTAAGCATCTTAAATATGTAATGTGGAAAAAATAAGGACAATATACCCTTGTCAATAAACTGGCTCAAGGTTTCGTGGCAGGAGCTGGGGGTGAAATCAGTAGCTAGGGTAGAGTAAGTAGGACCTCCGTGGTGTTAACAGTGGAATGCAAGGTGAACTCCAGCGCCCCCAACTAAAGAAATATAACCATTCATACACACATATACACACTTCTCATGGTGTCTGCAATATTTACACTGGAGACCATTTATTTACCCTGGAATTCTTTAACCGTGATGATAATGCCTGACAGAATGAATGGAAATTATGTGCCAGGAACTTCACATACTTGTTTCTGTTCCTTACAACAAGCCTATGAATTAGTTTCTGTCATTCCCATTTTATAGAGGAAGTAACAGATATTTAGAGAGTTTAGGGAAAGTGGCCAAAGTCACATTAGCTACTGAGTGCCTCAATGGAGTTTACACCTAAGACAGATTGAAACCAAACAGAGCCCTCTCCTCCCTACCCTGAGCCATGCTGAGACAAGCAGTGGGGGCACTGAAGGGTTCCAGCAGGCCCTAAGGACCTGCTCTGTGGACTGCTCAGCTAGGCCAGCCAGAGGCCAGAAGCTAAGCTGGGAGACACTTGTCCATGGCCACATCTGCTTCTCCACACTGGCCGGTCCAAAGGCCCCTGCCTGTGAAAAGCCAGCTAGGCCAAGGGTTCGTCTTAGGATGCCAATGCAAGCCTTTCCATTAGCCTATCTTCTTCAAGACTTAATGAAACCATCAGAGGTTTCTGCACACCCAGTGGCTTAGAGCAGGACAATCGCTTTTGGATTTTCACACTGCCTTGGCCAGTGAATTCTGAAGCAAAAACAAATGTACATCATGGAGCTCCCAACCATGTGGTTCTGGGATTCGTTTTCTCCCAGGAAACTTGGTGGCTCTGAAAGGGTGAGGTGTTTCGGGGCTGGTACCATTTTCTTTTTCTTAAAAACAAACTGTAGACATATCCTTCCCGTCCTTGCCTCCCAACATCAACTCCTCCGAGGAATGATGAGGCAGGGGAATGCGTCAAGGTGGAGAGTGACAAAGGGGTGTGGAAAGCATTTAATGATGCAGAAAGGCTGGGACTCAGCAAGCAAGATGCTGTGTGGGGCACGTGGAATATTTTGCCAGCTAGCTGCTGCTTCCTAGTGCTCCCACCAGGCACAGCTAGAAACTCTGGGCATTATACACAAAACAATCTGAGAAGACCCTGGAGTGGGAAGAAGAAAGCAGCCTGGCTAGGGACCTCAGAGGCAAACGTCCCGGGGTTGTTTGTTTGCCTAATATACCCTAGATGATGTTGGCATTGCCAGCAACCCGAAAAACCAGGAAGCACAGACCAAAGAGAGCCCCAACAAAAACCTGTTCTCTGTAGCCAAAGGACCAGAAAAGAGGCAGCCTAGTGGAAGAGAAAACGTTTAGAAGAGAATCACCTGACTCCAGTCAAACACACACAAAAAAATTTGGCCCCCACCCCCACCATCTTCAGCAAAGGCCAAGTGGGAGCTGAGACTTTCATTCAGGCTAGAAGGAGGCTCACAGTCCCCGCTGGGGTGGCATCAAATAAGGTGAGTGGGATAGCAGGGACTTTCATTCCTCCACGGAAGAAGGAGGCCAGAAAATATACATATGAGAAGTAGGGTCTCATAGCATAATGTCTAAAATGACGAAGGTACAGGGAAGCATCACTTTTTATTCCAAAAACCAGGAGACTCTTACCTCAAATAAGAAAAAACGATCTACAAACTCCAACACTGAGATGACAGAGATATTGGAATTATCCCACAAGGACTTTAAAGCAGCCGTCATGAAAATGCTTCAGTGAGCAATTCTGAACACACTGAAAACAAATGAAAACATAGGAAGTCTTAGCAAAAAAATAGTGATATAAAGAAGAGCCAAATGGTAATTTTAGAAGTTAAAAATAATTGAAAGACTCGTTGAATGGATTCAACAGTAGAATGGAAAGGACAGAGAAAATAATCAGGAAACTTGAAGATAAAGCAACAGAAATCACCCAATCTGAGCAAGAAAGAGACAGAGACTGAAAAAAAGAACAGAACCTTGAGGCCTGTAGGACACAACAAAAAACCTAACATTCATGTCATGAGAGTCTCAGAAGGACAAGACTAAGAATGCGGGGCTGAAAAAATATTCAAAGAAGCAGGGTTGAAATTCTCCCAAATTTGGCAAAAAGACATAAACCTGTATATTCAGGAAGCTGAGAGAACTCCTAAGAGGAGAAACTCATTCATACCGAGACACATCATGAGCATACTCTTGAAAACTAAAGGCAAAGAACAAATCTTAAAGGCAGCAAGAGAGAATCAATACTAGAGTGCTGGCTTCAGGCTCAATTCTTACTGTCCCATTTTCTGGTCTCTTTCTCACTCCTTCTGTGACTGGTGTTATTTTTTTTCTCAGTTTGCTGTATCTGACCAGTGCTCATGATTTACTGGGAAAGACAAGCATGTCCATAATGGACATCTGTCTGCATAGGTTTGAACCCCACTCCTTGTACCAATTGCCTGTATTAATCTATTCTCACACTGCTATAAAGAAATACCAGAGACTGGGTAATTTATAAAGGAAAGAGGTTTAATTGACTCGCAGTTCTGCATGGCTGGGAAGGCCTCAGGAAACTTACAATCATGGCAGAAGGCAAAGGGGAAGCAGGTACCTTTTTCGCAAGGCACCAGAAGAGCGAGAGAGTGAACGAATGGGGAAGAGCCCCTTATAAAGCCATCAGATCTCATGAGAACTCACTCACTATCATAAGAACAGCATGTGGGAAACTGCCCCCTTGATCCAATCACCTCCCACCATGTCCCTCCCTCAACACATGGCAATTACAATTCAAGATGAGATTTGGGTGGGGACACAAAGCCAAACCATTTAATTCTGCTCCTGGCCTTTCCCAAATCTCACATCCTCACATTTAGACCACCCAGTCTCAAGCAATCCTCCCACCTCAGTCTTTTAGCTGGAACTGGGGTGCGCCACCAAGCCTGGCTTATTTTAAAAAATGTTTTATGGCCGGGCGCGGTGGCTCACGCCTGTAATCCCAGCACTTTGGGAGGCCGAGGCGGGCGGATCACAAGGTCAGGAGATCGAGACCACGGTGAAACCTCGTCTCTACTAAAAATACAAAAAATTAGCCGGGTGCGGTTGTGGGCGCCTGTAGTCCCAGCTACTCGGGAGGCTGAGGCAGGAGAATGGCGGGAACCCGGGAGGCGGAGCTTGCAGTGAGCTGAGATCCGGCCACTGCACTCCAGCCTGGGCGACAGAGCGAGACTCCGTCTCAAAAAAAAAAATAAATAAAAATAAAAAATGTTTTATAGAGATAGAGTCTTGCTGTGTTGCCCAGGCTGGTCTTAAAATCCTCAGTGATCCTCCTGCCTCAGCCTCTGAAAGTGTTGGAATTACAGATGTAAACCACTGCACCTGGCCCAGGCATTTTCTTAACACACTTCACAGACAGATGTGGACACTCTGGCTGGGAATCTGGGGATGAGCAAACTGGCTCCTTCCTCAAGGGCTTGCCTCTGAATTACGCACCCTATTATGGAGTTGGATGTGAAGACTGTAGATTTGGCCCTGTTCAGAACTCTGGAGAAGGAGGTTTTTGCTATTTAAAAACCCCAGCTTCTTTCCAAGAGGGGTGGATGGTGATGAAGGGAGGTGTCTTCTGCTGGGCTGAGGACTGTGTGGATGGCATATGCCAAGCAGGGGACGGTGGGGGTGAGGGAGGAACTAAGGGGAGCTGAAACCTCCCTGAGAGACCAGGACAAAAAATGTGGGCTTGCGGGGACAGGCAGGAAAGTCCAGGAGAAAAGGGACTAGCAGGGCAGATGGAGAGGGGAAGAGATGAAAGGCGCTGGGGTGTGAGCCTGAGGCCAGAGTGGGAGGAAGTGGCTACGGGATACTCTTGGCGCAGAAGGGACCGGCAGGCTCCTGGAAACAGGACTGTCCAACATTCCCTGTGACATGACTACAGCTTCCTCATCGCTCGCCCCTTCTCCCCACCTACAGGCTCTTTAGTACGAGAGAGCCTTTCCCATTCAGTTTGGGCTGGGTCAGGCCTGAACTTGGTCCTCAGGTCCTCGTGCACTACATAGAGACATGACGACGATGATGATGATGCACAAAGGTGATCCCAAAACAGTAGTGACATGGTGGGAGCAGGTGTTTGGAGCCACAGGTGACCTGGAGAAGGCAAACCTTCTGAGAAGTTGCAGAAAACCAGGGGAGAGTCTCGGAAACCCACCAGCACAGAATGGGGGTTTTGAGGACTGTTTGTCAAAGTATCTTCTGCTGTCGGCCTGGCACGGTGGCTCACGCCTGTAATCCCAGCACTTTGGGAGGCTGAGGCGGGCAGATCACGAGGTCAGGAGATCAAGACCATCCTGGCCAACACGGTGAAACCCCGTCTCTACTAAAACATACAAAAAATTAGCCAGGCGTGGTGGCGGGTGTCTGTAGTCCTAGCTACTCAGGAGTCTGAGGCAGGAGAATGGCGTGAACCTGGGAGGCAGAGCTTGCAGTAAGCTGAGATCGCGCCACTGCACTCCAGCCTGGGTGACAGAGCAAGATTCCGTCTCAAAAAAACAAAACAAAAAAAAAGTGTCTTCTGCTGTCCAAGAGAGAAGCTCCACAGCTCCACATTCTTTTCAGACTAGGATGTTTTCTCCAGTGATTCGACACAAACATGGCCCTGCCCTTCCAATGTGAGCACATAAGTCAGGGCAATGAGCTAAAGGCCTGGGCCACCACCGGGCGCTGGGCAGGTGACAGCGTGCTGTGGCTTCGTCCCTCTGACCGCCTGGCTGGGCCGGCTCCTGGTGAAGGCTCACACCTGGCAGGGACCAGCCCACATCTTTCATCCCATCCTGGGCTGGCCCCTTTCCAGCTTTGATGACAGAGGCCTCTCTGGGCCCTGAACCTGGCTGGGGACCCAGTCCTCCTCACAGGGAATATTCTGGGTTGGCAGAGCTTCCACAGAACCCCGCCTTATGGCTCGGGCAGACCTGCCCCTCCACTCCCACTCCATGCCACACTCAGAGAACAGGCTGCCTGAAAGCGGTGTTTGTTCCCACTAGGAAAACATGCTCAACTCACCTGGCCAGAGGCTCCCGGGACTGAGAGGGAGTGGGGCTGGCAGGGCCTGGCTGGACCCAGCTGTCCTGTGTGCACAGGGCACCTGCTTGCTTGCCACATCTGCCCTGTCCCCCTCCTCTCTGGCTTACTTCGTCTCTGTCCTGAGCTGTCTCTGTCCTGTCTTCCCCTTCCTTCTGTCTCTGGCTGTCCCATCTGTCTCTTTCCCTGCCCCTCTTTCTCTCTCTTCGCTGTCTGCTGCCCATGTTGCCCCTTTCTTCCTCTCTGTCCCCTTTCTGTTCCTCTGTGGCCTTTTACAGTCAAGCTCTGGCTCTGGCTCTATTTGCTTCTCTGCCTTCCACCCCTGCCCTCTGTCTCCTCTCCAAGCCCGGGCAGGTTTCTTTGAACAGTAAAGGCTGACACTTCTTTCAGAAAACAGCTTATTTTGGCTCACAAACAAGAGGTACTGGGGAGGGTCGTCCTCGGGGAACTGTAGACCCAACCAGCTGGGGAGGGGCCTGGGGGTGTGGCGGGACCCAGCGCTAGAAGTGGGCTTGGAGGAAAACTGTCCATAGGAGTTTCCAGTTTCTGTCCTGTGACTTTGCCCACCCCACCATCTGCAATGGTAAAAATTAATACATAATAATTACTATTGTTATTACAAAGGTTGCCATTTACTGCCATGCCAACAATATTACCTACAATATCATATTTAGCCCTGGCAACAGTCTACAAAATTGGTCCCATTGCCCCTCTTAGCAAATGAGGAAATTGAGGGTCAGAGAAGTTACCCCACCCTTAGGTGGCAGTCCCAGTCCAACAGCCTCCAAGCCCCCTTATCCTCTGCACTAGGAGGCGGCCCTGCTGAAGACTTTCGCCTTGGAATTTGAGGAACCTGGGGAAGGAGCTGGTGCCACCTTGTCATTTTCCAATAAAGGGGAATGTGTGGTGAGGTGGCGCCCTGGCCGTGGCCACCCAGCGGGTCAACGGGGATAGAGAGGAACCCGGGCCTCTGAGGTCCCAGAGAGAGGGGAGGAGTGGGCTCAGGGGCGGACCTGTGACGCTGGGTGTCCTCGCTCCTTGCTGTGTGGCCTCTGTCAAGCCCTGTCCTTCTCTGAGCCGCACCTTCCCCATACGAGGGAATCCTAGAACACCCTCCTGGGACTCTGTCGAGGGTCCTGGCCCTGGGCTGGGGACACAGGGAGAGGTCTGAGGATTTCCTTTTTGAAACTTAAATTTCATTCTTTGATTAACTTGTGCATGAGGTTTTTGTAGCTGAGAGTGAATCCTTTTAAAGCAATTTAAAGAAATTACGCGAGATGATGCTCTAAAACGAAAGTTCTATGTGGCCATACTGCAGTATTTTGCAGGTTGGGGCTCCCCTGTGTTCTATAACCATGAGAAGGGGGATGATTCTGCCCTCAGATGCCCCTTGCTTCCCAGGCCACCCTGCAGTGAGGCTTCACAAGGCTGAGGGTGAGCTTTCTAATGTGTTTTGTTCATTCATTCGGCAAGTGTTTGTTGAGCACCTACTATGTGCCACACACCCTTCTGAGCACAGGGGTTACTGCAGAGAACAAAGCAGACAAAAGTCCTGCCCTCATGGGTCTCCCGTTCTAGGAGAGACAGCGAGGGATAAAGATGATGAATGAATGAGATATGGCCATATGTGAGTTTAATGTGATCCAGGGAGATGAAGCAGAGGAAGGCCCAGAGAGGGTGGAGGAGAGGCAGCTGTTTAGCCTGGGTGGCCAGGGAATCAGACCATATCACCCACCCAGGCCCCTCCAGAGCTGCCCACTGGCCCCAGAAGGAAGCCTAAGCTCCTCTGCCTGGAATAGAGGCCTTGGCTGTCCCCACGTCACACAGCAGAGGTGCTTCTCCGGCCCCACCCTCTCCTCTCCACATGGCGTTTTCAATCTAATTCTTCAAAAGTCAGCTCAAGGTCCACTCCCTCCAGGATCCCCTCACTGACCTCCTCCAACGCCACCTATGTCAACACCGCCCCTTTGCCCCCACGCCCCTGTGCCTCTGAGTGGACACAAACCAGACAGTCCAACGACCCCAGAGCTGATCTTCATAAGGAATTGGCCCAGTCTTTCCGGTGAGGGGCCCTGGGCCATCCCCTCCCTGTGGGCATTCACTATGCTCAGAGAGGGCAGTGAGTTACCCAGAGCTACACAGCAGGGCCCTGACTCCCAGGCCACGTGCTTCTCATAGATAGCACTGCCAGTCTCACCTGGGAGCCCTGACTCCATTGCCAGGGTAGGGTCAATGCCCGGACAGCTGTCCCCATAGAGATGAAGAGGAGATGGGGCTTTTTTTAATGTTCATTTTTTGTAGAGATGGGATCTCGCTATACTGCCCATGCTGGACTCAAACTCCTGGGCTCAAGTGATCCTCCTACCTCGGCCTCCCTAAGTACTGGGATTACAGGCGTAAGCCACTGCACCAGGCCGAGATGGAACTTTAGGATTGCCCCACAGCCCTGCTTCCCCCAGAAAACCTCCACGAGGACCACCCCAGAGACATCCATTCCCTCCTGTCCCATCTCCAGGACACCTACTGAGACCACTCCAGCACTCACCACGTATGCCCAGGCCTGGGGCTGCGAGGGAAACGGAGACATCAAGACATGGCCCCAGTCTCCAGGAGTGTGTGGTCTAGGGGGAGACAAGAGACCCCAAACACACCAGCAGCACAAGGGTGGTGGGAGCACCAAGGGGGCCTAACAAGCAGGAACAGCGACGTGCACCTGCAAGGGGGGCAGCAGGTGGAGAGGTAGGGGCAGGCGCTATCCCTGGGCAGAGGCAGAGTATCCACAGCATCAGACTGTGTGAGCTCTGTGACTTCAGGCAAGTGCCCCATCTCGCTCGGCCTCAGAGTTCTCATCTGTAAAATGGGAACAATCACATCTACTTCCTAGGATTGCTGTGATTACTAAATGAGTTTCTTTCTTTGTTGTTGTTGTCTTTCTGTTCTGAGATGGAGTCTCGTTCTGTTGCCCAGGCTGGAGTGCAATGGTGAGATTTCAGCTCACTGCAACCTCCGCCTCCTGGGTTCAAGCTATTCTCATGTCTCAGCCTCCCAAGTAGCTGGGATTACAAGCACCCGCCACCAGGCCGAGCTAATTTTTGTATTTTTAGTAAAGACGGGGTTTCACCATTTTGGCCAGGCTGGTCTCAAACTCCTGACCTGAGGTGACTCACCCACCTCGGCCTCCCAAAGTGCTGGGATTACAGGCGTGAGCCACTGCACCCGGCCACTAAATGAGTTTCTAAAGGTCACACATGTAGAGCAGCACTGGCCTGTGCTAAGTACACCCAAAACTTTAGCTCCCATCACAGACACTTAGTATATATGTGATTGTGCATGCATTTCAGCTGCATTTCTGCCCTTGATGCCTCTCTGAGTCACAGGGACACCTGTCAAGGGGGTAAATTCTGTTACAAAGGTGCACGAACAGAGCATAGAGGGCTTAGCAGTGCATTGGGCTAATAACAGGTGCTTAATAAAGGTTTAAGTAGCGAGAACTAAGGGCTGCTGTGAAGCTGAGCTGGGGACAGAGTGTCTGTGGTGTTTTCTGGTACCCCGTTAGGGTCCTGGACTGCTGTGAGGATTGGCAATGTAGTTTTAAGATGTTACTCAATTACAAATGTGTTTAGAGCAAGGAATGAGTTTTATAAACCTTCGCACCCCCTGGGGCTCTCAGCACACTTTGCAGGGTGTGGCCTTCCAGAAACAGACTCAGAGACTGGTCTGGCAAGGTGCTCCCCCACGCATCGGGGCTTGCTGGGTGAGGCCAGTCCTTATTGCTTTCTGGGTTGCAATACCTCACCAGGAGCACACAGAAGGTGCTCAGTGAGCATGCATGCATTTCTTACCAAATCATTTGTTTGCTTCTAAGTGTATATTGCTTTACTTCTTTCTTTCTTTCTCTTTCTTTCTTTTTCTTTCTTTCTTTCTCTTTCTTTCTTTTCTTTTCTTTTCTCTTTCTTTCTTTCTTTCTTTCTTTCTTTCTTTCTTTCTTTCTTTCTTTCTTTCTTTCTTTCTTTCTTTCTTTCTTTCTTTCTTTCTTTCTTTCTTTCT
>NW_020257640.1:1879427-1916713 GCF_003255815.1 Theropithecus gelada
TTCCGTTTTTCTGGTGGTTTTTTTTTTTTTTTTTTGAGACAGGATCTCACTGTCGCCAGGCTGGAGTGCAGTGGCATGATCTCAGCTCACTGCAACCTCTGCCTCCTGGGCTCCAGTAATTCTCATGCCTCAGCCTCCCGAGTAGCTGCGACCACAGGCATGCTCTACTGCGTCTGGCTAATTTGTTTTGTATATTTAGTAGAGGTGGGATTTCACCGTGTTTTCCAGGCTGGTCTCAAAATCCTGAGCTCACCCACTGATCACCCACCCTGGCCTCCCAAAGTGCTGGGATTACAGGCATGAGCCACTGCACCTGGCCGAGCTGAAAATTTTTAATCCTCCTTTACTTCATTTTTTTTCCACAACATCAAAGTGATATGTTTGGTTCGATAATTAGAAAAATACAGAGAAGTGTGAAAGAGTCACATACACCAAAAGATTATTTTCTAACCTAATTCCTGCTTTCATGTTAAGGTACGATATATATTTTATGTACATGTCATAAGTATATGTATGTGTATATATATGTGGCTGTGTATATATAGTGTGTGTGTATATTAAGAATTACAGCTGATGCCTGGTGTTGATTGAGGCCTTCCTCTGCCAAGTACTGTGTTTAGTTGCACCTGGCATTACCCCATCTGACTTAGGCAAGCTGGCTCTGGGGGCAGCCATTATCCCCGTCATGTCCTGCCTCTCTAGCAAAGTAAAGCATTAGGTGTAGGGGACACAGGAACAGGCATTCTGGAGACATTGTGAGAAGGGTGAGGTCACCTGAGCTAGAACAGTCAAGGCAGGCTTCCTGGAGGAGTTGGGACTGAGCCTGAACCGGAAGGATGGGACAAGTTGGAAGGTAGCCCCAGCAGTGGTATGGTGTGACAGGGGCCTGAAGGTACAGATCCACACCTGGATCCTTCTGAGCTCTGGTATCACATTCCCTGATGAGGGAGGGCGGTGCTGAGGGGTTCTGGGTGGTTAAAGCCCAGATGCTGAATCAGATGGACCTGTGCGGAAATCCCGGTCACTGTGAACTGGCTGCGGGAAGATGTGCAGGTTGCTTTTCCTTCCAGAGTATGTAGGGTCCTCTTCTGTACAGTGGGCAAGCCGTGGCTCCTGCTTCACAGGGATGGCATGAGGGCTCAAAAGCAGCACGTGTGCCCTGACTCGAGCACAGTCCAGTCCAGCACAGGGTCAGTGCGCCATGAAAGCACACAGGGAAAGGTGGCAGAAGAAAAATGGAGCTGCTCATGGAGGTACCAGGCTGGGAGGTGAGGCAGCCGTGGTTGTAACAGGGGTTACTGCAGCTTTCTCTCCAAGGCCTGTGAACACCTACTTCCCTGAAGATCACTGGAAATCCAGCGTCACTTCAGGAGGTCTAGGGTGGCTGATGGTCTATCGCCCTCTCTTCCCACTGCCAGAGCTGCCGAGCTGCAAGAATGTGGCTGACAGCGCCCTCTGCTCTCTTCCCCTGCACAGAAGCTCGGAGGCCTCTCTGCAGTCCCACAGGGAGGTGGGGGGCAGCAGTCCTGCTCTCCTGTCTGTCCTTTTTATAGTTGATCTCCTTCCCTGCTGGCTTTTCTCCCAGCTCTCCTTGCCACCTTGGAAGAGGGCACAGGAAGCCAGTCCCAAGAGGTGCGCCAGGGTCATCCTGATTCCCAGCCCCTTCCTTTGTGTCTTTACCTGCACTTTACCTCCTAAGCACAGGAAGACAGTTGAGTCGGGAGTCCTTGGTGCAGCAACAGCTGACCACTTGCTGGGTGCCCTGTCCTCCCCACACCTCTTGCTGCTCTTCTGGGAATCCCAGCTACACCTACGACCCTCATGGCTCAAGGCCCTTGGCCTCTGTAGGGAAGTGCCGCTCACTGTCCACCTTTAGCATTGCTCTGAATTCATCCATGTTCACTTTGGCTCTTCTGACTGGAACTGAGCAACTATTGCCAAAAAATCACCCTAGGCTGTTAACACAGAAACACACTCATCAGTTACATGCATATTTCAGAGGTATTGGCCCACATATTTTATTTCACTTGATTCCCTCCCCATCCTCACTGTCTCCCAGTCCAGCTTCACTGACTGAGGACATCTGCATGTTGCTGTCCTGTGAATTCAGCCGGGATCTCCTCCCAGAGTGACCGGCCTCAGTGGTGTGGCCAGCCCCAGGGGAGGCCCTGGGAAGTCAGGGTTTCTTGTAAGGTTTCTGTCCTCTGGGAGCTCCCATCCAGTCAATGATACAAGATTTCTGTCTTGAAAGACCTTTCCCATCACCCTTTAAAAACTACTTTTTATTATGAAATAATCATAGATGTATAGGAAGCTACAAAAATAGTACAGTGACATCTTGTACTTTTCACCCAGTTTTCTCTAATGGCAACATCTTACATGGGTTTAGAATGATATCAAAAGGAGAATATCAGCATTGGCACAATTCACTGACCTATTCAGATTTCACTATTTTTATGTACTCTTGTGTCCATGAGTATATGTGTGTACGAAATTTCATCACAAGTGTAGATTTGCATAGCCATCACCAGGATCAGTACTATCCCATCACCTCTTTATCATTCACTCATCTGCCTCCCTCTCCCTGTGTCCCCAACCCCAGGCAGCCAGCAATCTGCTGTCCTTCACTATAACTTTACCATTTTGGAAATCTTATATAAACGGAATCATACAGTATGTAACCTTTAGAGACTGTCTTTTCTTACTTGAACTTGAGATCTGTGTTAGGGTCCTCCAGAGACACAGAAACAACAGGTGTGTGTGTGTGTGTATAAAGGCATATGTATGTATATATACAAGCGTGTTTGTATATATACACATATGGGAGAGAGAATCATTTTAAAGAATTGGCTCATGCAATTTCAGGAATAGGCAAGTCCAATATCTGCAGGGCAGGCTGCAGGCTTGAGACCCAGGGAAGAGTTGATTTGCAGCTTGAGTCCAAAGGCTGCCTAGAAACAGAATTCCTTCTTCCTTGGGGGACTTCAGTCTTTTTCTCTGAAAGTCATCAACTGATTGGATGAGGCCCACCTACCCAGCAGATTATGGAAGGTGATCTACTTTCTTCATTATTAATTAATTAATTAATTAATTAATTTTTGAGACAGAGTTTCGCTCTTGTTGCCCAGGCTGGAGTGCATTGAAAGCGATCTTGGCTCACTGCAACCTCCACCTCCCAGGTTCAAGCAATTCTTCTGCCTCAGCCTCCCGAGTTGCTGGGACTACAGGCACGTGCCACCATGCCCAGCTAATTTTTTTTTATTTTTAGTAGAGACGGGGTTTCACTGTGTTAGCCAGGATGGTCTCAGTCTCCTGACCTCATGATCTGCCCGCCTCGGCCTCCCAAGGTGCTGGGATCACAGGTGTGAGCCACCGCGCCTGGCCCGGATTATTTGGTTTCTTACAGTTGAGTTTAGAGAGTCCTTTATGTATTCTGGATACAAGTTGGGTATGTGATTCCTGATATTCCTTAAAATGTGCTCCAGGGACTTCTTCTGGCAGAAAGGGGGCTAATAGTAGTGGTAGCATTGCCAGCAGAGCAAGGGTTTTTACTTTAAAAACCTAAGGTCCAATTTGTCAGTTTTTTTCTTTTATGGATCATTCTTTTTGTATCTTATCTAGGAAGTCCTTGCCCAGCCTGCAGTCTCAAAGATTTTCTCCTATTTTCTTCTAGAAGTGTTACAGCTTTACACTTCAGTTCAGTGTCCCTTTTGATTATTGTCTAGAGTGTGAGATTTCGGTCAAGTTTCATACTTTCCATGTCCAGTTGCTGTAGTGGCATTTGTTGGAAAGATTATCCCTGTTGGACTTTTACAAGTTTGTCAAAACTGAGTTGGCTGTGCTTATGTGGGTCTATTTCTAGGTTCTCCATCTTTGTGTCTATCTCTCTGCCAGTATCACACTACCTTGATTAGCACTGCTATGTGGTAAGCCTTAAAATTAGGTAGAGGGATTTCTTCTGCTTTATCCTTTTCTTTTTCCCCAGTATGGTTTTAGGCCAGGCATGGTAGCTCATGTCTATAATCCCAGCACTTTGAGAGGCCAAAGCAGGAGGATCGCTTGAGCCCAGGAGTTCAAGACCAGCCTGGGCAACATAGGAAGATCCTGTTTCTACAAATGATTTAAAAATTAATGGAGCATGGTGGTTCCAACTACTTGGGAGACTGAGGCAGGAGGATCATCTGAGCCTGGGAGGTTGAGGCTGCAGTGAGCTGAGATTGCACCACTGCACTCCAGCCTGGGTGACAGAGTGAGACCTTGTCTCAAAAACAAACAAACAAAAACAGTTTTGGTCATTCTAGTTCTTTTATCTTTCCATATAAATTTTAGAAGAAGCTTGTCTATATTTACAAAAAATCTTTCAAGGGATCTTTATATAATTTGCTTTAAAACTATAAATAATTTGAGGAAACTGGCATTCTTACTTCTACATGCCAACATCTGTGCCAAAAGTTTCTTGGGATGATTTGCAGCTGTCTTTTTTTCTACTGAAAAGGCCTGTGACCATCAGGCCTAGACATGTAGATAACATTCACTTGCATCAACCCCCTCCAAAATTAGAGTTAAAACATAAAGTGGCATTTTACAGAAAGAAAAAAATGTTTTACTAAAGTAAAAAAACACATAATTATGTCTTTGATTATGAAATATAACATATTCTAATGTGCAGAAACATTGTATTTCTTTTAAATGTATTTTATTTAAAAAATTTAAAAAAAAATAGATTTGATCCCAGATAGCCAAAACAAAATTGAAAAAAGAAGAACAAAGTTGAAGGTCTCATACTTCTTGATAACTTGCTACAAAACTACAGTAATCAAAACAGTATGGTACTGGCATAAAGACAGACATATATGCCAATGCAATCCAATACAGGGCCCAGAAATAAACTCTCAACATGGTCAGATGATTTCCAATAATGGTGCCAAGACTACTCAATGGGGGAAAAAACAGTTTTCCACAAATGGTGTTGGGAAAACAGGATATCCACATGAAAAAAAACTGTAGGTGAAGCCTTGCCTCATACCACATACAAAATTTAATTCAAAATAGACCAAAGACCTAAACTTAAGAGTTGAACCTATAGAACTCTTAGAAGAAAACATAGGGTAAAACTTCATGACATTAGATTTGCCAATGATTTCTTGGCTATGACACCAAAAGCACAGGTAAGAAAGGAAAAAATAGATTAATTGGACTTCATCAACATTAAAATGCTTTGTGCATTGAAGGACACTTGGGAGGCTGAGGCAGGAGAATCACTTGAACCCAGGAGGCAGAGGTTGCAGTGAGCCGAGATCGTGCCACTGTCCTCTAGCCTGGGCAACAGAGTGAGACTCTGTCTCAAAAAATGAAACAAAACAAAACAAAAAAACTGGGCAAAAGACTTGAATTTCTCGGAAGACACATTTCTCCAAGAAGATATACAGATGGCCAATAAGCACATGAAAAGATGCTCGACATCACTAATTGTTGGGGAAACGCAAACCCAAACCATGATGAGACACTGTTTCTCACTCATTAGAATAGCTATAATTAAAAGAAAAAAAAAAAACAGAAAATAGAAGGTGTTGGCAAGGATGTGGAGAAACTGGAACCTTCAAGCACTCTGGAGGGAATGTAAAATGATGCAGCTGCTATGGAAAACAGTATGACAGTTCCTAAAAATTAAACATAGAATTACCATCTGATCTAGTAACTCCACATCTAGGTATACAGACACACAAAATTGAAAGCGGGGACTCAGACAGATCTTTGGTGGGATGGTTAATTCTGTATCAACTTGGGGGCCGTTTGGGATGAGACTAGCACTGAAATCAGTGTGCCTTGTGTAAAGAAGGTTGCCCTCTTAATGTGTGTGGCACTCATCCAGTCAGTTGAAGGCCTGGGTAGAGCAAGAGCAAACTCCCTGAGCAAAAGCATTTTCTCTAGCAGATTGCCTTTGAGCTGGAGCTGCACGGTCGGCTCTCCTGCATCTCAGGCCTGCCACAGTACACTTACTGGAGTCAGGGATTGATTCCAGTAATTGACTGTGGATACATGACACTGCCTTCTCAGTGAACTTAGCTTTTTGTTCTGTTGAATCATGGCCACAGGCTAAATTCTCAGGAGCTATACTATTTGGTCAAAGGAAAGAGAAGAGGAACAAATCCTGTTGGTTTGAAATACCCTTAGAATAAACCCAGAATTAATCACTTCTTACCGCCTCCCCAACGCCCTCCCTAGTCTAAGCCATGGCCTCCTCCTTTGTGTACAGTTGTGGACACCCTTTCCTGTTTCCCACTTTGTCCCTATATTGCAGTGGTTCTTAATTGGGCCGATTCTGTGCTGAGGGCCACTGGGCAATGTCTGGAGACAGTTTTGGTTGTCACAGCTGGGTGGAGGGTGCTACTGACACCCATTGGGTAGAGCCCAGGGATGCTGCTAAACATCCTGCAATGCATAGGACAGCCCCCCAGCAAAGGCATCAACAGCACTGAGGTTCAGTAGCCTTGGCCCCTTATCTCATCACCATGCAGTGGCAAGCATGTTGTTTTCTCTGCTCAAAACCCCCTTGTGACTTCCAAGATCACTTGGCTTAAAATGCAAAACCTTTCTGTGATCTACAAGGTCCACTGTGACCTGTTGCCTCATCTCCACTGCTCTTCCATCACCCTCTCCGCTCCAGCCTCACTGTACCCTGTTGATCGTCACACACACCCAGCACACCCCAGTCTCGGTGCCTCCTGTTCTCTCAGTCTGAAATGGGCTTCCCCCAGATATTCACACAGCAAGCTTCTTGGCTTCATTCAGGATGCATCCCAAATGTTATCTTGGGCCTCATCTCTTGACAGTTGGGCCCAAATGTCATCATGGTCCACCTTCTCTGACCACCTCATCTGAAACACCACCTTCCCCCATCACTCTCCCTCCCCTTGCCCTCACCATTCATCTCCACCTGAGCTTTATTTAACTGATTTTCATCAACTCACTCTTCCCAGTAAAATATAAACTCCCCTATGTTTTGCTCATGAATGTGTTGACATCCCCAGATGAGTTTCTGGCACACAGTAGACTGTCCATAAATACCTGTTGGATAAATGAGTGTTTGTTGAGCACCTGTGATGTGCCAGGGTATGCTGGGCCTGCTGGATGTGCCGTTGTATGTATTCCTCAGTCCTGGTGTTTACCCCCATCCAGAGAAGGAAGCAAATGCCAACCAGAACAACCAGGCTCAGATGCCACCAGGCCTGATGGGGCCCAAACCTGCGGCACACCATTGCCCCAAATATGCCTATGGCTCGATAAGCTGTCATCTGCTCTTTAAAGCATTTTATTACATTTATAGCAACTCCCAACAGTTTTTCCAGGTGACATTGTTGTGTCACCGTTGTATTTGTTTTCAGACCTGGAGCCGCTTGTGTTTCCATGTCTTTGTTGTGCTATCTGGACCTGGCATCTGGGGCCCTCCTCCTCGGATGGAGGAACACGGAGCTAGCTCTGCCTGTGCAGGGCCACTGTTGCTACTAAATACAGTGTGTCAAGGAGCTGCCCACACCAGGCTTAAGAACGCTGCTTTTACGACTCAAAACAAGCCTCCTCCTGAGTGGATGAGAGAGCTTCTTGAGAGAGCTAGAGGAGAAGGGGACAGATGGGTCACCCCCTCCCAGCAACCGCAGGGTACAGCTGTGACTGGGGTCCCAGGCCCCAATTCTGGGGTTGTCTGGGCAGCATAAACTCAGTCCATCTCCTTGACTAGGTCCGATCTGGCAGGTCAGACCCATCCTGGGTGCAGGCAGGGACTGCTCTGCTGACCTGTGGATCTTCTCTTGGCCTAGGCACAGAGCCCGATCACTATGGCTACGGACACTTACTGAGACCCATTGTGGAGCAGAACAGGGCAGCAGGCTCTGCCCTGGAGCCAGAGGCCTGGGCTCCAGTCTCACCCCCGGCCAGCTGAGCCTCCTTTCCTTAGCTACTGAATCGAAAGCTACAGCAGTGGACTCACTGAACCCCTGGTATTTGAATGGGACATGTGTGAAGTTATTATTTTTAACTGAGATATAACTTATATTCAGTAAAATTCACCCTTTTGGGTGCAGTGCTATGAGTTTTATATAACCACCACCACCACCACAATCAAGATATAGAATATTTTCATCTCCCCTAAAAGTTCCTTCATGCCCTCAGTAGTCAAACCCTCCCCTTACCCTCACCTCCTACCAACCCTTCTGATTTCTGGCCCTATAATTTTGCCTTTCATAGAATGCCGTGTCAATGGAGCCATCCAGCATATGGCCTTTTGCCCCTGGCTTCTTTCTCTAGCATCATGCTCTTAAGATCCATCTGTGTTTCTGTATTCTTGTGTATTACTGAGTAGTGTTTATTTAGGTGGTTGCACCAGGTCGTCCTTCACCTGTTGAGGGATATTTGGGTCATTTCCAGCCTTTGGTGACTATGAATACAGCTGCTATTCAATATTCGTGTGTACCAAATAGGATTTTGGGTGAACATCGTTTCATTTATCTAGGGTCAGTGCCCAGAAAGATGACTACTGGTCACAGAATTAAGTGTATGTTTAACTTTTTGAGAAAGTGCCAAACTGTTTTCCACCGTATCTGTACCATTTTGCATTCCCACCATAATTACTGGAGAATTCCGGTTTCTCTTTATCTTTGCCAGCAGTTGAAAGGGTCAGATTTCTTTGGTTTTAGCCACTGTTTTGGACAGTTTGTTTGGACATTGTTTGGATAGCTGTTTTTTTTTAACTGTCAATCAGCAGGTCCCAGTTGTGGCGGGCAGTATTGAAACGTGGGTAGGAAACGGGGCTCTGGAGTTTAACTATTTGGGTTAAAATCCTTTCGTACTTACTCTTTGATTTTCATATTTCTTGGAGGAAAAAAAGTGGAGTTGGTAACGAGTTTGTTAAAGGAATTAAATGTTAAAATGTGTAACACATGCTTGGCTTTGCCTAATGCTAAGCTACTATTATTACACCTTGGAATATATTGCACACCTGATCTCTGGTCCCTCCAGCAAGCATCTGCTAGGTATTTCCATGCCCCTCTACAGATGAGGACACTGAAGGTCACAGAGGTCAAGTAACTGGCTAGGGGTCATGCAGCTAATTAATACGTGGTAGAGATAAGATTTGAATCCTCTCTAATTGCTGCTTCCTCGTTCCTTTACCACACGCCTCACTCTGTCAGTTAGGAAAGCTTTTGGCTCCAAGTTACAGGAAACCCATCCTGCAGAGGTTGAATCCACTAGGACACTTATTGATTACGCACTTAAGGAACAGAGTGGGAAGTCTCAGGTCACTCACAAAGACTCTTCCTGCCTCTGTGTGCCACCAGCCTTCACCTGCTGGCATATCCTGCTTATGCTCGACACCTCGTCACAGATTAACTGACCACAAAAATGACCTCAGGCCTCCACCCCTCCTTCATTCAGCCCTTTGTTACATGACCTAGTGGCTCTTCCCATTGAGAGGTGGAGTCTATTATTCCATCTCTGGGATCCTGGTTGGTCTTATGATTTGCTTTGGCCAATAGAATGTGGTGACATTGATGGGGAGTTCTGAAACCCAGGCCTTGAGAGTCTTTGTGTGATTCCACTCTTATTTTTGGAACACAGGCCATGGGACAAAATCTGGGCTGGCCTGCTGAATGACGACAGGTGAATGGCCCAGACACTATTGTCCCATCAGTCAGACAGCCAGCCAGCAGACATGTGAGTGCACCCACTCTAAGTCAGCCAGCTTCTGGCCAACTTGCCAACTGACCACAGATGCGTACATGAGCCCCATCGAGATCAGCTGAGCCTACCATGTCAGCAGAACCCACAATTCACACATAGACTTGTGACCAATAATAAATGGTTATTGTTACAAGCTACCAAATTCTGAGGTTATTTGTTACACAGCAATAGCTGACTGATACGTATCTAATGGTTGCAATGGGGTTGCTTCAGCTCCAGGAAAAAGTGGAAAGAGTATGCAAGTCTTCTTCTTATACCTGACCCTTTTGCAAGGAAGCAAAGCGTTGTGATTTCAGGCAAGTAATGTATCTTCTAAGAACAATATGATCTTCATCTGCAAAGTAGAGGAAATATTTCCTGTCTTGTGGGTGTTTGGTGCAAACCAATAGCATGTCATGTAAAAATAACTACACTGTGTTCTGTGAATGGTAAAGTAGGCTTACTATCTCAGAAAAGCTGCTCAGATAATCTGGACATTTGTTTGTGTTTCTGACTCACAAAAGTGCAGAGTACCTTGGGTGAATACAGCTACTGTATTAGTCAGCTCTCACCACAGCAATGCTGTGTAACAAACCACTTCAAAACTCAGTGGCTTATAGCAACAAGTACTTATTCGCATGGCTACAATTCTGCAGTTGACTGAGGTTCGGCTGACTTAGGCTGAGGTTGGCTGCGTGGCTCTGCTCCAGGCTGTGGGCTGCCTGGACTTGGCTCTAAGCTGAGGGTGGAGTTTAGGTCTTCTGTATTGTTTTCCCATAATTCTTGGGCCAGCACATTATGACAATGGCAGAAGTACAAGAGAACAAACCCAGTTGCACAAACACATTTCAAGCCTCTGCTTGCATCACATATGCTAACATGCCACTGGCCAAAGCACCTGGCCAAGCCTAACATTAGTAGGGTGGGGAAAAATATCCTTTCTATGGAGGGAATGAGCACAAGTCACCCGGCAAAGAGGATGGGTAGAGGGAGGTGTGGAAAATTGGGAACAATGATACGATGCATTAGAGCTACACTGGGATATTAACCATTGTAACTGCCATTTTCCAAGATGGCAGAGGTATGATGGATATCAGATACAGCTCAAAAATGAGTGCATGTGGAAAGATTTTTTAAAAGAAAAACGTGGTGCTGTTTTATCCAAAAAACAAGATACAATTGCCCTACAAACAGAAAGCTCCTGTAGAAATAGGAAGGTCTGACTTCAGATCTCTAGCCAGATAGGGATTTGGTGAATTTCTCCAGGATAAGACTGTGTATTATTCTTTTATGGTGCCTCCCCCAATGCCTGGCACAATTCCTGGCATAGAGACAGAGTTAAATAAATGTTCATGCGTTCTTTCGTGAGTCTGACTGAGTTGTCTTTTTCACCAAAGGTTCAATAAAACTGTTATGAGTTAATGTAGAGCAGGTTTCTTAAATACTGCACTACTGACATCTCAGAACAGGTAATTCTTTGGTGTGGGGTATTAAGAATGTTTGGCAGTGTTGCCGGGCTCTACCCACTAGAGGCCAGTGGCATCTCTCTCCAGAAGCAGCCATCAAAAATGTCTCCAGATGTTGCCAAATCGGCCCCAACTAAGAACTGCTGACGTAAAGTGAAGAGCCTATGGGGTATATCCTACCACAGTTCTTAGAAACATGTCTGAAGTGCAGAAATTTAATGGAAGAGAAGAGAAATAACACATTGTATCAAAACAGCTTAACTCTCTCCATATATATATAAATAAATATATAATATATATTATTTATATTATATATTTATGTGTAATATGACTTATATTATATATAATTGTTTATATTATATATTTATTATATATAATATAATTGTTTATATTATATATTTATTATATATAATATATATTACATGTTTATACTATATTATCTATAATATAGTATATGTTTATATTATATATTCAAGGATCCTTCTGAATAGCCAAGAAAGGCTACAGTCATCACAATGACAAAACCTTGCATCCTGGACTTCTCAGCCATTCACAAACCCCTTTCATTGCAGTCACCATCTCTCAGGCCTGGGGGTCTGAGTTGTGTAGGGAAACAGATGTGGGTTTCAGGTACCAGGCTAGACTTAGGGCATTTCATCCAACCACAAAAGGGTTGCTTTGAGGAAACTGAGGCTCGGAGAAGTGAAGACCGTAATTGTATATAATATATATTATATATGTATTCATTATATATAATACATTATATATATATTTAGCTAAGTATAACTTGGAAGTTTGGGGATATTCTGTGCCCAGTTTTACAACCAAAGACAGTACGGGGAAATTCAGTGATCTGCAGAGGTCATCGTGGTGGTCATCAATTATTCCAGAGAAGGCATAGAATTTTCCATGGCTTGGCAAGATTCCACTTTGATCATTTAACAAATATTTTTTGAGGGTCTGCTATGGGCCAGGCACTGTTCTATGAACTAGGGAGATGGTGGACAGCAAAACAATGTCCCCTGCCTCACAGAGCTCACATTCTAGTGGGAGAGAAAATGATAAACATATACATACTCCAATATATAATAGAATGATGTAACTAAAATTATAATGAAATCTTATAAATTAAAATTATATAACTAAACAAGGTTAGTTATAGGTGCTAAGAAGCAAATAAACAGAGAAAGTCTTGCAGTGGGCAGCCATTTCAGGAGGTAAATGCTGGGGGGTGGTGTTTGAACAGTGACAGAAGGACATGAAGAAGCGAGTGTGTGAAGGTTTGCAAGAAGTACAATCCATGCAGAAGAACCAGCAAGCCTTCTTCCCATCTGGCAGTATTATGCAAGATTCAGACGCATCTCCTCCTCCTCTCGCCTCTCCTCTTCTCTTTTAAAAAACCAATTGAGATTATTAAAACCAAGAGGCCCCTATCAGAGTTCTTTTGCCCAAAAACTTTTGTCAAGTAGAACTCATATCCGGCTAAGTCATCTCCCACCTCCAGACCTCAGTCTCTTGATCTGTCCAATGTAAGGGTTGATCCAGATGCTCAGATGGTTTCACGGGCAGAGGTGTAAGGGGATTTGTGTTGCCCAACCTGGGTTTGAATCCTGGCTCTACCATTTCCTACCAAAGCAATTGCGACAGTGTCTTCACCTGTCCGAGCCTCAGTTTCCTCAAAGCAACCCTTTTGTGGTTGGATGAAATGTCCTAAGCCTAGCCTGGTATCTGAAACCCACATCTGTTTCCCTACACAACTCAGACCCCCGGCCTGAGAGATGGTGACTGCAATGAAAGGGGTTTGTGAATGGCTGAGACGTCCAAGATGCAAGGTTTTGTCATTGTGATGACTGGCCTTTCTCGGCTATTCAGAAGGATCCTCAAGCTTTTGCAGGTCCTCAGGTCTAAAGCACTTAAATGTGGGAGTCAGGACAGTCTGAGTGTCAGGAGATAGAGGAACATTCAGGAGTCCAGTGTGTGAGGGAAGGTCCTTGACATTTGTGAAAAACCAAACACAATTTGTGTGACAATCAGAACACTTTCATGAAAGGGAGTGTGTTCTGGCCATGTGCGTTTCCCACGTGTGTAGGTTGTGGGAAAGCAGGCATTTTCTGAATGAAAATCAGGACCAACTGAGACTGCCAATCTTAGATGTTCGTAGTAACCAGGCTCCTGCCAGAGGAGAAATTGATGCAAAGAACAGTGCCAGCTGCTCCACACACGTTAATTCCTCAGCCTCCCCAGTTATCCTATGTGGAGCCAGATGCCACACCTGGAGGAGGGAAAATGCCAGAGGCTTGGGAGGGCAGAGGGAAATAGCACAGGGGCTTGTATCCTGCAGGTGCTGGGGTCACTGTGCTGATCCTGGATGGCTCACCTCTGGACTTGCTGATAAGTGAGAAAAAAAATCCACTCAGTTAAGCCACTTAATTGGATCTCTGCTCCACGCAGCTGAATGCAGTGCTAACAGATTCCTGTGCAGGGACCCATGCCCTGTTAGTTTACTCTGTCCTCACAGCTCTCCTCAAGGGTCACATTCTGAGCCCCATTTGACCGATGAAGAAACTGAAGCAAGGTCCCCTCCTTGCTGTCCTATAGGTAATAAGTGGTAGAGGTGGCGTTTGAACTCAGAGCTGTCTTATTCCCAATGCTGCATTCTCTCCCTACCTCCCGCACCCTCTACCACACACTGATTCTCACTGTCTTACTCTCTTTGGATTGCTAGAACTAAGCACCATAGAATGGGTGTCTTAAAAACAACAATTTATTTCTCACTGTTCTGGAGGTTGTGAAGTCCAAGATCAAAGCACTGTGAATTTAGTAACTGGTGAGGGCCTGCTTCCTGGTTCACAGATGGTGCCTTCTTGAGGTGGCCCACATTGTGGAAGGGCAGAGGCAGCCCTAGAGGTAGGAGGCAGAACTCTACTCTGGAGGCGTGGCTTAGAGGCTGGGCCAAATTGAGGACTGGCTAAAACAGGTCTGGGGCAGGAGCACCTGCCCCCATGACAAGACACACCCACCCGTGTGCCATGGCAGTTTACCATTGCCATGGCAACACCCAGAAGTTACCACCCCTTTCCATGGCAACCACCCAGCAACAATCTGGAAGTTACTGCCCTCATTCCAGAAATTGCCCCTGAATAAACTGCCCTTTAATTTGCATATAATTAAAAGTGAGTATATATGTGAGTGCAGAACTGCCTCTGAGCTGCTCTCTGGGCACATTGCCTCTGGGGTAGCACTGGGCACACTGCCTCTGAGGTAGCACTGGGCACACTGCCTCTGGGGTAGCCCTGCTCCACAAGGAGCAGCACCTCTGCTGCTGCCGTGCACTGTCACTTCAATACAGGTTGCTAACACCACCAGCTTCTCCTTGAATTTTTCCTGGGCAAAGCCAAGAACCCTCCCAGGCTAAGCCCCAGTTTGGGGTCTTGCCTGTCCTGCATCACTCTGGTACCTCTTTATTCTGTTTTCTTTTTAATTTTAAAATACAAATTAATAGTTTCTTTCTTACCTGATGGTATCTCTTTTATAAGGACACTTGTCCCATCATGAAGGCTCCACTTTTATAAACTAATTACCTTCCAAAGGCCCCCACCCTCCTAACACCATCACCTTGGGGGTTGGGATTTCAGCACACAAATTTGGGGAAGACACAAACAGACCATTGTACTAACAATTGACAGCATTCCTAGACACAGCAGTTACTGTGGGGCTGAATCCTGGCTGGCCACTTGCTAGTTGTGGGACCTGGGGAAATTACTCAGAGCCTCTGAGCCTCAGTTTCCTTCTCTGAAACCGGAGACCATAGCAGTAACTGTCTCAAAGGGAGATGTCGAAGATTGCCACTGTCTCTCACTGAGCCGATACTCCCTACATAAAAACCTTTGACTTATTTGGCCTCACGACAGTCCCTAGGCTGAGCCATTTTCAAGTGCTTCAAGATGCTCCCTGACTCTTGCATTAGCCTCTCAAAGGAGATATCACTGTTTTCTTTTGCAAGCAAGGAAACTGAGGCTCAGAGAGGGTAAGCACTCAGCTCAAGATCATCCTGCTGGTGCAGAAAGAGGTGCACCTCCAGCGGGAGGGCCCAGGCTCTCAGGAGAGGGCTACCCCTCTAAGCCTCAGTCTCTCCATCTGTAAAATGGGGGTGAGACTAGTACCTGCTTCATATGGTTATTGGATTAAATGAGACATGGTATGGGCAAGACTCAGCCTCGGCCATAGCTGATAGTAAGCACCCAATCTATGTAGCTCATGCTATTATTTGTTATTATCAGGAAGCTCCACGCTGACCATACCAGTCTCCTGCTTCCTCGCCACTGGGAATTCTGAGGGTGGATGTGTGTCCCCATTGCAGGCTGAGGTGGCCCTGTGGCCCGCCGTCCGCCTCTGCACTGGCTTTGCTGAGACTGAGGCCACAGCGGTGAAGTCTCAAGCCCCTCACACCTCTCCTCTACCCCACGGGGAGCAGCCATCGTGTGCCTTCCTCACAGCCCCTTAGTTCTGGGAGACTGAAGACTGTCTGCTCCCACGAAGCCCCTCGTCATAGATGCTCCGGACAGATAAAGAACCGGCTCTGACCCGACCCACTGCCTGGGTTCTCCTGACTTACCGAGAAATTCCACCTTGCAGCCTGACCTTGTCCATTCCCTGCTGGACCCGCCTGAGGCCGGGCCCCTGGCGGTCAGGTCACCTTTGTGTGGGGCAGTGGGGGGTGAGCAAGGTACACACACACTCAGACACCACACACACACCCCACACATACTTTCACACACACCCCAAACACACATCACACATACTTTCACATACACCCCACACACACATCACACATACTTTCACACACACCCCACACACACATCACACATACTTTCACATACACCCCACACACACATCACACATACTTTCACACACACACACCACACACACAGACACCACACACAACCACACACACACACCACACACTTACACCACAGATGCCACACATATACTCTCACACCACACACACACCACACACATCACACATAGTTTCACACATGCACACCGCACATACTTTCACACACACCCCACACAACCCCACACACATCACACATGCTTTCACACGCACCCCCCCACACATCACACACGCCACACATTCACAAACACACCACACATACAGACACCACACACACAACCACACACACACACCACACACATACTTACACCCCACACGCCACACATATACTCTCACACCACAAACCACACACATATCNCACACACGGATACCCCACACACTCCCAGATACCACACCTACACGCCCACACACACACACCACACCCTTACACTCTCAAACACACACATACACCACACTCACAGCCTTATCTCTCATGCACACACTCTCATATTCTCACCACACACACACCACACAGCTCTCTGTCTCACACACACACAGCTCGTGCGTGTGCACACACACTCACACACACATTCTCACACACACACTCACACACACACTCACACACACACACCACACAGCTCTCTGTCTCACACACACTCACAACTCTCTCTCACACACACACACACACTCTCTCTCTCTCTCTCTCTCTGCTGTGAAGGCTCCAGGGGGCAGGTCTCCCTTATATTCTCTCTGTGTCTTCCCAGCACTTAGCACAGTGCTCAGCACACAGTAGGGCCTTTATGGCACGTGCTGTGGCTGACCGGGTGGGTGGATGGACAGATGCGCCTGAGAACAGTAAGTGTGCACTCATCCACCCACTGGCTCAGCCTCTGTTCATTGTGCACCTACTATGTGCAGGCTCAGCTCCAGGCTCCGCCATGCAGTGGAGAGCCAGCCTATGGGCGCCTGCTCTCAAAGGTCCAACAGGCTAGCCACGGGTGGATGAGCAGACGAGTCCATCCAACTGGAGCCAGGGGCTCTGGCGCCCCCACCCCCATTCCTCAGGGCAGAGCCATGGTGAGCGACCGCAGCAGATGGCTTTTCTGGTCCCACATGCAGGGCCACATCAGGTGAGGCAGGTGAGCTGACCCTGCCCTTGCTTAAGCCCCACAGTGGGCGCCTCCTTCAATGTTACACCCAGCGCCCCTCCCTTGCCTTGCCAAGTCCTGGCCCTGCCCAAACACTCATCAAGAATTCTCACTGACTCCTCGGTGGAGACACAGTTGCTGCCCTGGAGCTTCTGCCTGAGTTGTAGGACAGAGCAGGGCAGCTGGGGAAGGAGAGGCAGGTGGGGGATGAAGCTCCCCGGAGCTGACGTTTTCAGGTTGATGGTGCACCAGGGACGCACCCAGGTCACACACCTTCATGGTGATGATATGGCCCCAGTCTTCAGCTGCAGGGACTGATGCTAAGAGAGGGCAAGTGACTTGCCTTGGATCACACAGCAGGTAAGAGACAGGGTCTGGATTCCAACCCTCTCCTCTGCTGCTTGTGAAATGTGGAGGCAGGGAATGGAGTGATCCGGACGGTGAGTGGCTGGAAGGGTCCAGGCCAGCTCTCTGAGGAAGGGAGGCCTTGGGGAAAACCTCGGAACACGTGTTCATCAGAATCGAAGGTGAGGAGGTGGGAGAATGGTCCTTTTAGATGAGGGCGCCTCCTGATAGCTGGGGTGGGGGTGGCTGAGCCTGGGCGGATCCTGCAGTGACAGACTGAGAGTCTGTGATACAACCCTCCACGTGCACAGGGCAGGAGATGAGGCCCAGAGAGGGAAATGCGTTGCTTCCTGGGGCACCACACAGGGATGGCAGAGCCAAAGCTAGAACCAGCGTGCTTCCACCAGGAATCACAGCAAACAAAGCAAAACCAAAGCAAAAAAGGAAAAAAAAAAAAACACCCAAAGCAATATTTCAGTCCACCAGCTAATGAAGTTACAAAAAAAAAAAAAAAAAAAGAATCAGTCACCCCAGTCATTTAGTATCTTGTGGGCAAAACAAGTGGTCGTGTGACTGCATCCTGCCCTTTGCATCCAATCCTAGCTGGCCCCTCCTCCCCTGCACCCCCACCCCCCACGGACAGCCAGGTCCCTGAGGCAGCTGGCCCCAGACCCAGGCCCCCGCTGACTTTCCTGAAGCTTAAAGTCAAGTTGCCAAAACAAACTTCTTTTGTCTTTCTCAGTTTTTCCGTGTTTAAATAATAATAATCTGAAAATGAAGTCATTGTGCTCTGGCCGCTGCCACCTGCCAGCACTGCTGAGTCCCTAGTGTCTGAAGGGCAGCTTCTGGGGGACACTGTGGCCATCTCACCGGGTCCCACTCGGGGATCAGCCCCACACCCTGACATCAACACCCTTTTCTCTCCCTCGGTTCATCAACGCCATCCATCGGGGTCTCCTTCGCTTCCCCACGACGATGGCATTGCCGCTTGCTGGGAGCTCCCTCTAATCTAAGACAGGTGCCTTCTACAGAGACAGGTGCCATCTGGAGACAGAACTCCCCAACCTTAAGGGGGATGCATTTTAAGGGGTGGAATTTGGGTCCTGGGCAGCTGACAGGTAGGGGATTTTTCAGAGAGGAAGGGTATTTGGAGCCCTAGCGTCATATAAGCACACGCTCTGCCCTGCCTGGCCCCAAAGCTCCAGCTGCTCCCTCTTACTAGGTGGACCCAGCAGTCCTTGGTCTTGGCCTCTGTGGCTGGAGTGGCCCTGGATGGCTCCCTGCTGCCTTCTCTTCTCAGCAGGGACCTCTCTGGAATCATTCTCTCAGAATCTTACTCTTCCTCCACTCCTGCACGTAGCGCCGGAGGCCTGGTACCCAGTAGGCGCTGCGTGGTGGTGGCAGAACTGAGAAAGGGACACCCCTGAGCTCCCTCTCCTTGCCCAGCGGTCAAGTTTCTTCCCACTGGGCCACGGATGTCCCCTGGGAATCCGGGAGTGCCGAGGGTGAGGAATCAGCCTATGGCAATGGGGCCAAGGCAGTCATAACACACACCTCTTACAGTGCAGGCAGAATTAGAGGAGAGAATGTGTATAAAGCGTTTTGCAGAGTTCCAGCTCCTAGTGGCATTTAACGATGGGAGATCTTAAAATACAACACTAGCTAAGATTTACTGAGCATGCACCAAGCACTATGCAAGCACTTTACCTCCCCCAGTGGGCCTATGCAATAGGCATCTTTATACTGTCACCATTTTACTACGTGGCCTACCTGGACCTGAGGCCAGGATTATCATCTTTCACATACTGGAGGTTACTTCACGAACTTTTTCTTTCTGAGACAGGGTCTTTCTCTATCACCCAGGCTGGAATGCAGTGGCATGATCTCGGCTCACTGCAGGCTTTACCTCCCAGGCTCAAGCCATCCTGCTGCCGTAGCCTCCTGAGTAGCTGGGACTGCAGGCGCACATCACTGTGCCCAGCTAAATTATTTATTTTTTATTTTTTGTAGAGACTGGGTCTCTCTGTGTTCACCAGGCTGGTCTCAAACTCCTGGACTCAAGTGACCTTCTCGCCTTGGCCTCCCAAAGTGCTGGGATTACAGGTATGAGCCACTGTGCCCGGCCTATGCAGGAACTCTTAAGCCACAGCTCTTGCTTGCAGGACAGACCGGGATGCAAAGGCTCCCCTGCCCTTAACACATACTGAAGAGGAAGGAGAGAGAATGTCCTCAGCCTACAGCCCCTGCCCCGGACAGGCACAGAGACACACATGCACACACACACGCACACAGGAACACTCACACATGTGCACACACAGAGATACACGCAGACACATGCACACACAAACCTAGACATACACACACAAACACACACACACACACATACCCACATGCTTGTGGAAGATGAAAGCCATGCCCAGAGCCATCTCTGACAGAAGCAGGGGCTCTGCCAGGCTCTCTGTGATCTGTCCTCATTATCAGCTGCCCATTTCTGGCTGAGAGGTGGGAGGAGGGTCCCAAATGTGCAGACAGAGCCAAGGCGCTGGGCTGCAGTGCCTGATTGCATCTGGAGGGTGAAGGCCCAACTGGCCATGGGACCACAGGGGTGCTAAGCTCTGCAAACAGGAGGGCCAGCCCAGACCTGCTTGGCTGGAAACTGCTGACCTTGTATTGCTGCAAGCAGTTGCTGAACTCCAACCTCCCTGAGGACAGGGGACAAGCACAGGGCTTTGGGGGTGATCCTGGCTCGGGGGAGCAATGCTGAGGCAGCCTGAGTAGGTCCAGATAGGCCCAGGGTCCAGCAGCCCTCATCTGGGGATGCATCCAGAGGTGTGTGCCACTCCCTACCCCTCACACCTTGGTCACCAAGCCCCTTATCCTCCCCCAACCTCCCCCAACAAGTGGAAAAGCATTCTACTCAGCATTGTGCATCGGAACCTCTTGCCATGATGGACATACATGTTCCAGATCTGCACTGTCGGACAGGGTAGACAGCTGTGGCTACAGAGAGCTGGGAATAGGGCTAGTGTGTAGTCTAGCAGCTGCCACACTCGCTGGTGCGGCTCTAGACACAGCCCAGCAGCCTGGAGGGACCTGCCAGCTCACCTGCTCGATGGCTGTGACCCACCTGTGCCGATGTGAGTGTACCCCGCAGGCCACCCCATGGCTGCCAGCATGAGGACGAGTGGCTATGCCAGCGGAACCTCCAGTCACCTGCTGGGCTTGAGGTCTGGGCCACAGACAGGCCCCAGTTCCCTCCTCTGAAAAATCCAGGAAAGCACGATGCTGACCTCACAGGGCTGTGACCCTGAATAAGTGCCCAGGTGGTGTCCAGCAGGTTCACTGCTAGCAGATGGATCAGGACTTGAACAAATGTGGCTCCATAGCCACAGGTGGCCGCAAACAGATCCAGCACTGAGGTTCCCACCCCTCTAGCTCACAGAAGCACCAAGGAGACAGCTTTTAGGAGGCCTGAACCAACCGCCCCAATAGCTTGGGCCAGAAGTGGGTGCAGGGACTAGCTGGGGGGTTTGCACATGCTTAGCTTCTAACAGGGGATCCCTCAGAGCAAGGGAGCTCAGTTTGTCCACAGGCCCTGTCTTCATCTTATCAGAGATAACATTCCTCTAAACTTGCAAAGCAAATCCTCAAGAAATAGGAGAAAAATGGTAATGAACTTCAATTAAAATTCCATCCCAGGCTTGCCAATCAAGACAGGCAGGGCCCTGAACTGCCTAGGGAAGGCTGTACGTCTGGTTTCCTACCTGAGACCCAGGAGGGCTTGGCTTGAAGAATCATGGGGACTGCGCTTGGGACGCTGGTTCAGAGACAGCATCCTGTGCCCACGCCAGAGACATGGGCCAGGGTTTCGCCATCAGATTCATGTTGCGATTTCTTGTCTTTTCATGAGAGTAAGACTTAGCATTTCCCAGACAACCTGTATAGCGAGAATTTTCACCAGTCTCTATTCCACAGAGGAGACTGAGGTTCACAGTGTCAATGTAACTTGCCCAAGCCGCAAAGTTGCAGTGCTGGAATTCTGTACTTGCAGAACAGGCACCTGCCCTGATACAAGACACAGCATCATAAACTAAGACCTTCCTTTAAGAAAATAAACACAATAGAACCTTCTCATCCAAATGCTTACTGCCCCTCCTCCCAGGCATCTCCCCTCTAGGGATGGGCAATACTGCCTCCAGCGGCGCCTGTCATCGTTGCTGTCGGCAACTTCCTGGATTTTCTTTGAGAAGGAGCTTCCGCATGGGTCTACGAGCTCATTCCTTTTACCACACCTTGTTTCTGATAAGCCAGTATTGCCTAGACTGACCCCTGCCTGGACAGGTGAGTTTGCTGTTACATTTTGCCACAATACCAAACAAGTGCTTTGAAGATGCTGTTTAAGAAGGAGCTACAGAAATTCACCGTGTGGTCAAGACACTGTCCCTCATCCCATGAGACCACCTTAATTTGAAACCACAGGAGAAATTACTTTCAGATTTCAGATTCAGGAAAGCCTATGTTTCTTTCTTTTTTTTTTTTTTTTGTTGAGACGGAGTCTCGCTCTGTCGCCCAGGCTGGAGTGCAGTGGCCGCATCTCAGCTCACTGCAAGCTCCGCCTCCCGGGTTCACGCCATTCTCCTGCCTCAGCCTCCCAAGTAGCTGGCACAACAGGCGCCCCGCCACCTCGCCCGGCTAGTTTTTTTGTATTTTTTTAGTAGAGACGGGGTATCACCGAGTTAGCCAGGATGGTCTCGATCTCCTGACCTCGTGATCTGCCCGTCTCAGCCTCCCAAAGTGCTGGGATTACAGGCTTGAGCCACCGCGCCCGGCCGAAAGCCTATGTTTCTAAATAACTGGCTTGTTTACATCTTATAGAATCTGAGCACCCTGAGGGTGGCCATTTTCCCTCTTTGCTTTGACCAGTAGGAAGCTCAGGATGACATAAGTAGCCCACGTCTAGCATTACAATGCATGTTTTTATGTCTTGACTATGTCCTGTTTTCAGTTTAAATTTTCATTTCTCCCTTTCCCCCATTCACTTACTTTCTTATGCACACACCTTTTTAAAATCACCTGTATAGGGAAAAGGTCAAAGAAGCAGTATCTCAGTAGATCCTACAAAAGTTTAGGAGAGGGCAAGATCACCAGGGGATTAAAGAGTTAAACAGAATAAAAAACAAAAACAACTCTGCAACGCAGAGGACTTGATTTGAGTAGGATTCATGCGGATGCATTCTTAGGGGTTCCTTATTCTTTCATTCCCCAGGAGGACCTTGTTGGCCACCTTCTCTAGTGCAGGAGCTGTGCTTGGTGCAGAAAGACAGCAGTGAATAAGCCCCATCCCCTAGGCAGCAGCATGTGGAAGGACAAGTGAGACCCTCCCAGGCCAGTGGAGGCACCAGGCAAGGAGGCAGGGAGTACAGGTAGAGGTTGCACACTCAGGTGGATGGGCCATGGTAGCCATGGGAGCACCCAGGGCAGAAGGGGCAGCTTCGCCAAAGGAGAGTGACCTCGACTGAGAGCTGCAGGGCAAGGAACTGGTTGCTGAGAACAGAGGGAGGGCGAGGGCAGGAAAACAGCTCCAGCAGAGCAAGCCCCCAAAGCCCTCAGCACTCAGCACATGTGGCAGAAAGAGGCTGGTACGTTCCAGGCAGAGCCTGGGCTCAGGGGAGCTGCGAGGTCTTGAGCTTGGATGTGGGAAGGGATGGTTGGTAAGGCTTGGTCTACCACACAAATGGCGGAGACTCTTCTGCGGCCAGAGAAGCCAGAAGGCAGCGTTAAAGCAGAAGACGGATGTGATCAGATTTGCATTTTGTGAAGATCTCTCGGGGTAGAGAACAGACCTGGAGATGGAGGGTAGGAGGGGGGTGCATTCAGGAGGCCCGGGCAGCAGCAGTCATGGAGGAGATGATGGTGATCAGAGCTGGGGGTGGACAGATATGGTTCCATGGACTTCTTTCTGGGTGTGATTTATTTCAGTATTTTCCTCTTAGTACTGGAGTGGTACATGATCATTTCCAAGCATAGAAAATGTCAATCAGCAAAAGAGTATAGAAGAGAAATTATTATTCACACCTCATGGCTTATGAGTGTGCATGCACACACACACCACCACACCACACCACAACATCCTACCTGCTGCTTTGAAACCCAGTCTAATTTATTAAACCAAATCCATATTGCTGGACATTTTTGTTTTGATTTTTTTTGCCGTTATAGCTCAGAAAAGGACTAATTGGCTAAAAGGAATCATAAAAAGAAAACCAGAAAACCAGTAACCCAAATCTGATGGCAATACTTGCTTACACATGCACTAAAGGTTGAAAAGCCCCAGGTGCGTCAAACTCACACACGTGTGAACAGTCAGGGAGCGCCAGCAGCGTGCCCTGAAGCCTGCCCTTCTTCCAGTGGCCAGCGTGGTCCACCAGACTGGGGAGCAGTGGGTCCTGACAGAGGAGTCTGAACAGAAGAAACTGGTCATCACCACCTGGGGTTCTGGGCCTCCTGGCTTCTTCAGGGGGCTGCCCTGGGCTCCTCTCCAGACAGGCCTAACCACGCTGTGTGGTCCCTGCCTTAGAGGCCTTTCCTGGCCCCTCAGCATGAAGCTCCTAGAGGGCAGGACTTAGCTCTTCTGGTCCCAGCACTCAGTACATGTCCATCACCTTGTTCGAACTCACTAGATGTGCTTTCAACAAATGCATCGGGGAATAATCAACGTGATCATGTAAGGATGGGGAAGGATCTAACCGTCACGAAATGTGCTACATCCAGACACTAACAAAGGCGCTCACCATAGTCACTTCAACCTGTGACACACTCGCCAGGAAGAAGACACTGAATTTTAAAACATTTTGGAAATAAGGGGATTTCTTTTTTTAAACTGCTCCGCTGGAATATAATTGACATACAATAAGCTGCACAGATATAAAGCGTACTACTTAATTTTTATCGTACATATACTTCCATGGAACCATCATCACAGTTAAGATAATGAACATGTCTCTCACCTCCAGAAGCTTCCAAGCGGCCCTTTGTCATCCTTTCATTCGTCCTCACACCTTACCCCTATCCTCCGCAACTGCTGACCTGCCTTCTCCCAGTGTGGATTGCTCTGTCCTTGGGAGCACTTGCCCGAAGTCACACAGGATGCAAAATCAGATGTGTGTGACTTTTTCCATTGCATTAATTGGTAATGGGTCCAGGTAGAGAATCAATACTGTAGGTATTCTTTTTGTGCCCGCCTTCTTTCCCTGGGTGTAATCACCCCAAGACTCATCTATGTGGCAGCCTGCACCAACAGGTCTTACCATCATTCCCGTTTTGCAGACACTGGGGGTCGCAGGCGCTAAGTAATTTGCAAATGTCGCAAAGCCGCAAAGTGGTGGAGCCAGAATTTGATCTCAACTCTGTCGGCCACAAAGCCTTTCCTTTTTTCTTTTTTTTTGTTTTTGAGACAGAGTCTCGCTCTGTGTCACCCAGGCTGGAGTGCAGTGATGCGATCTTGGCTCACTGCAAGCTCTGCCTCCCAGGTTCACGCCATTCTCCTGCTTCAGCCTCCCGGGTAGCTGGGACTACAAGCGCCCACTGCCACACCCACCTTTTTTTTTTTTTTTGTAGAGATGGGGTTTCACTGCGTTAGCCAGGATGGTCTCGATCTCCTGACCTCATGATCTGCCCACCTCAGCCTCCCAGAGTGCTGGGATTACAGGCATGAGCCACCACGCCCGGCCCAAAGCCCATCTCCTTTCTATTCCATCACTACATCTAAGAACAGCCTAAGCATGAACCCAGCTGCTGCTGCTGCTACTGATTATTTCTTCCTCCTCCTCCTCCTCCCCTCCTCCTCCTCCTTCTTCTTCTTCCTCTTCCTCTTCCTCTTATTTTTCTTCCTCCTCCTCCTCCTTCTTCTTCTTCTCCTTCTTCTCCTCCTCCTCCTCCTCCTTCTTCTTCTTCTTCTCCTTCTTCTTCTTCTCCTCCTCCTTCTTCTCCTTCTGCTTCTTCTCCTCCTTCTCCTCCTCCTTCTCCTCCTCCTTCTCCTCCTCCTCCTCCTCCTCCTCCTCCTCCTCCTCCTCCTCCTTCTTCTTCTTCTTCTTCTTCTTCTTCTTCTTCTTCTTCTTCTTCTTCTCCTCCTCCTCCTCCTTCTCCTTCTTCCTTCTTCCTTCTTCTCCTTCTCCTTGTTCCTCTTCCTCTTCCCCTTCTCATCCTCTTCCTCCTCCTTCTTGTTTTTCTCCTTCTCCTTTTTCTCCTTCTTCTTCCTCTTTTTATTTTTATTTTTTTGAGGCAGGGTCTCACTCTGTCATCCAGTCTATGCAGTGGTGTGATCTCGGCTTACTGCAACCTCCGCCTCCCAGGCTCAGATGGATAAGCTATGGCAGCCGTGGGAGAACCCAGGACAGTCTCCTCCCACCTCAGCCTCCTGAGTAGCTGGAACTGCAGGTGCACACCACCGTGCCCACCTAATTTTATGCATTTTTTGTAGAGACAAGCTTTTGCCATGTTGCCCAGGCTGGTCTTGAACTCCTGGGCTCAAAAGATCTGCCCACCTTGACCTCCCAAAGTGTTGGGATTACAGACATGAACCACCACTCTGGGCCACGAACCCAGCTTCTGAAGGGTAACTGTGAGCGGCCATGCGGGGTCCTCCTTTGGTGCCTCAACCTCCTGCCCTGTCTCCCCTTCCATCGCCTCTGCACCTTCCATGGGAAAATTAGGGCCAGGCTCCCTGAGCCAGGAGCCACCCTGGACCTGGGGAAGGGGAGGTGATGCTCTCATATCTGCCTGTGGGCTGTGAGCAGCCTGATGGCAGGGACTGTGCTTAGCATTCGGGGCCCCAGGACACAGCACAGAATCCCACACGTAATAGATCTTCACTAGGTTTGTGTTGAATTCTCCGCTTGGCTTTGTCTGCTCCCTGAGAAGCCCTCATGGGTCAGGTAGGCTCCACTCCAAGGCTATAGGCCACTTCCTGAGCAAAGATTCCCCAGACCTACCAGGACAGTGTCTGTCTCACGTTATCAGCTTCCACATGCCCTGTGGGCATCAGCCTTACCTGGCCCATCTGGCTTCTCCAGCAGCATATCCCTCCCACTGGGGTGCTCATCCCAGGGAGGCCCCAGGGGCCTGCCTCAGCCAGAGGCCCTTCTTGGGTATGGCTCAGGCTTCTGGACCAGCTTCAGCCCAGTGCCTGGGCAGGTCCCAAGATGTCCAGTCCTCCAGCAGGCATGCAAAGCAGGAGATCTAGAGTGTCTCTAGCCAAGGATGGAACCCTAACTGTGCCACTGGGAGACCTGGGCAACACCCTCATCCACCCACTTGCTCATTCATTCATTCATTCATTCACTCATTCCACGTGCACAAACCTCTGTGTCAGCGCAGAGATGAGTAAGACCCAAGCCAGGGCTGCTATGCGCAGTTGTGCAGGTTGCGTCTTGCACAAGGACACCAGTCAAGGAAACACTCATGAAACTGTTACCCTGGAGTGGCATGGAGCTGCAGCCCCCTGGAGGGGTGATTCTGTATGGTGGCCCTGACTCTGGTCAGGGGCCAGAGGGAGAAGTGACAGGGAAGTATGCCTGCAGCACAACACAATAAGGCTGTGCAGAGGAACACTGAGAGCGGGAGAGTTGTCCCAGTAGCCTGAGCCTATCAGGGGAGGTTTCCTGGAGGAGGTAGCATTGCCACTGAGACATGATGATGACGGAATGAGGAGAGAGCTGATACAGCAAGGGAGACCCTAAGCACAGGGCTGGAGGCAAGCAAGTGCACAATGAATATTTCAGAGTGGCAGAAACAAGGGTGGGGGTACTAAGACCCGGCCTGAGGGCAATGAGGAAACGCTGGAGGGTTTCAAGTAGGTGAATGGAGCTCTTAGTCATCCCTCTCTCATCTGTGAAATGGGCACAGCAATTCCTGCTTCTCCAGGTTGTGGGATATGCCTGGCACATGGTAGGTCCTCAGTAACAGGGGCAGTCTCTGTGTCTGCCTGCTAAGCCACGGAGGGGTCCGGCATCACACTGGCTAGGCCTGGTTGGCACCACCTGCCATACTCAGCTGCCCTACTGCCCTCCATTGGTGGGATCAGATGGTGAAACTAGATCCCATCTCTGAAAAGAAGGATGATGTGACTCTCTGCCACCCCACCCCCAGATGCAGGCTGTGGCTCTGACACCTGGCTCACCTCCCCTGGCACCCAGCCCTTGAGGCAAGGCCAAGGCAACTGGGCAGGGCTGGGCTGGGCAGCATGCGTGATGGCTAGGCCTCCTGGGACTGGCATCCACTGGTGGGAGAGGAACCTGAGAGGCCTCAAGATGCAGGGGGACCTGCGTGACAACTCCCTCTTCTCTGAGGAAGCAAGAGCACCTGCCTTTCCCATCTCCATCTGCATCCCCATCCCCATCTCCATCCCCATCCCCATCCCCATCTCCATCCCCATCTCCATCCCCATTCCCATCCCCGTCCCCGTCCCCGTCCCCATCCCCATCCCCATCCCCATCTCCATCTCCATCCCCATCCGCATCCCCGTCCCCGTCCCCGTCCCCGTTCCCGTCCGCATCCCCATCCCCATCCCCATCCCCATCTCCATCCCCGTCTCCGTCCCCGTCCCCGTCCCCGTCCCCGTCCCCATCCCCGTCCCCATCCCCATCCCCATCCGCATCCCCATCCCCATCCCTATCTCCATCCCCATCCCCATCTCCATCCCCATCCCCATCCCCATCTGCATCCCCATTCCTGTCTTGCCTGGTGAGGCTCAGTCAGGCAGCTGTGGGGACCCCCAGCTGCACTGTACCCCCTGCTCTGTACTCCCAGCATCTCCTGCCCCAATGGCTCAATTTGGCAAAGTTATACTTTAAACGTTTTAATAGTGGCTGTTTTTCTGATTATAAAAGTAATATAGCCAGGAGGCGTGAGTCATGCCTGTAATGCCAGCACTTTGGGAGGCTGAGGCAGGTGGATCGCTTGAGCCCAGGAGTTTGAGACCGGCCTGGGCAACATGGTGAGACCCTGTTTCTACAAAAAATGCAGAATTAGCTGGGTGTGGTGGAGCATGCCTAAGGTACCAGCTACTCAGGAGGCTGAGGTGAGAGAATTGCTGAGCCCTAGAAGGAGAGGTTGCAGTGAGCCTAGATCATGCCACTGCACTCCAGCCTGGGCGGCAGAGCGAGACCCTGTCCCCTGACCCCCCAACACACAAAAGTAATACATAGGGTAGGTGTGGTGGCTCACACCTGTAATTCCAGCATTTTTGGAGGCCAAGGTGGGTGGATTGCTTGAGACCAGGAGTTTGAGACCTGCCTGGGCAACATAGTGAGATCCCACCTCTACCAAAAAGAAAAAAGCGTGGTGACCTGCGCCTGTAGTCCTAGCTACTCAGGAGGCTGAGGTGGCAGGATCACTTGAGCCCAGGAATTTGAGGCTGTAATGAGCTATGATCACATCACTGTGCTACAGCTTGGGCAACAGAGCAAGACCATGTCTCAAAAAAAAAGTAACATGAACTCATTTTAGAAACCTTGGAAAATACATACAAATAAAAGACGGAAACAAAAATAATCAGTCCACCACCCAGAAATAAACATTGAATTAACACATTTGTTAGGGATCTTTTCACACCTATGTGGGTAGACACAGACACAGACACACACACACACAATTGGGAGTTACACAATTCTGCATTTTGCTTTTCTTATTAACTATTTCATCAGTCATTAATGATGATTCATAAGGAGGTTAATGTTTTATTGTGGAAAACTGAAAATACACCCAAAGGCAAAGAGAGTCACATAAAGAATACACAGAACCTGTCACCAGCACCAGGGGCTACCCGTCTACCAATCGTGTGCTTTACCTATTCTTCCCACCAACTTTTTTTTTTTTTTTTTGCTGGAGTATTTTAAAGTCAACCCCAGATATCCTATTGTTTCACCCATAAATATCAAAAGCATTTTTAAAAGCATTGGAAGTGGTCTTCAGTGTATCCAAGAGGTCCCTGGCCTGGGTGTTGGGAGACCTGAGTCCTAATCCTGCCCAGGCCCCTCACTGCTGCGTGAACGTGCTCTTTGGCTCACTTGCTCTGTAAGGGGGGCAACATTGACTGCCCGCTCCTGTGTGGGGTCATGAGGGCTCAGGGAGATGCTAGACTCCCTAGAGTTCTGCTCCTGGCGTCTACCATGTGCAGGGCATGGCGCTGGTCCAGTTCAATGCTTTGCAACGCTCCAAGAAGTTGCTATTGGAGATGCAACTTCAACAAGAAGTATCCTCATCTCACAAGGAGAAAACAGAGACTTAGACAGGTTATGCCCAAAGATGCAAAATCAGACATGTGTGACTTTTTCCATTGCATTAATTGTTAATGAGTTCAGAGAGTATTTGCCTCTTTAATAGCTATATTTTGATGTCTCCAGAAGACAAGAAGGTTTGAAATGTCCCCTTAGGCCATGGGAGCAGGGCCGAGATGGGGGTGAGAAGGAATCTCATCTCATACCAAGTTTAGACGTACATTTCCTAGAGGTGTGGCAGAGGTGTGGGCAGGGCTAAGGGGCCAGCAAAGGGCAGGAGGCCCAGGAAACAGCCTCTCAGAAGCCTGGCAGGGAGCTGGTGCTGGGCAGAGGGTCCACCCAGCAGGAGCTCTGGCCACACAGCCTCTGTCCATACCCGGGCCTGGCAGCAAGGTGCCAGGAAAATAAACCCCCATCTCCCTGCCTTCCCCTTCCACCAGTCCCGGGGGAAGCCAGAGGGCACAGGGCTGACCCTGCTGCAGACCTCAGCGTTCAGCCCGCTTGGCCTCCCGGGGCAGAGAGCAGGGAAAAAGTCGGAGATGGGGCCCTGAGGGCATGTGGAGAAAACTCAGCCCGGGAGGGAATGGCTGGAAGAACTAAGATCAGAAACTGGTTGTCTGTTGGAGAACTGGGGGAGGGAGCATGGTGGGCAGGGGACTGTGGCATCCTACAGGGGCTACTTTAATAAAAAATTCAGTAACAACCAAAACAAAACCACCCCACTGCTCACCCTTTTACTCAGAAACTGGCTCCATTTGTGTAATTTTATGACTTCTTAGAGTTGGAACAGGAAAAATATGGCATTCTTGGTCATTCTCACTAATGTCCTGGGGGGTGTTCCCTTCTCTTGCAGGCCTACACGGTGTGGGGGGGCCTCAGCACCACAGTGTTCTGTTCAAGTTCTTACAGGCCATGGTGGAGGCCCAGTTGAGAAAGGGCTCAGAGGAGCCTGGCTAGAATTTGGCCGAAAGAGGGCTTTTGTCACCACCTAGCATCAGTGTATCATAGTTGTAAGCAGCCAGGAGGGACCTCCGTTCACAGCCCCCCACTTTCCAGCCGAGTGACCCTAGGAAGACCTCATAACCCTCCATGTTAGCTTCCTAGGGCTTCTGTCCAAGCACCACAAACCAGGTGGCTTCAAGCAACAATGTATTCTCTCACAGTGATGATGCCAGAATCTGAAATCAAGGTGGGTGATACGGTTTGGCCGTGTCCTCACCCAAATCTCATCTTGAATTGTAGCTCCCGTCATTCCCATGTGTTGTGGGAGGAACCTGGTGGGAGACAATTGAATCATGGTGGCAGTCTCTCCCGTGCTGTTCTCGAGATAGTGAATAAGTCTCATGAGATCTGATGGTTTTATAAGGGAGGGTTTCCCTGCAGGAGATCTCTTTGCCTGCTGCCATCCGTGTAAGACGTGACTTGCTCCTCCTTGCCTTCCATCATGATTGTGAGGCCTGCCCAGCCACAAGGAACTGTGAGTCCATTAAACCTCTTCTTCTTCCCAGCATTGGCTGTGTCTTCATCAGCAGCATGAAAATGGACTAATACAGTAGGGCAGGGTGGTTCCTTTTGGAAGCTCCAAGAGACAGTCTGCTCCATGCCACTCTTCTGGCTTCTGGCACCTACTGGCCACCCGGATGTCCCTTGGCTTGGGGCTGCGATATTCCACTCTCTGTCTTTCCACTGTGTTTGGGTCACAAATCTCCCCCTCCTTTCTCTTACAGGAATGCCAGTCATTGTGTTTAGGGCCTCCCTAAATTCATGATGATTCCATCTCGAGATCCTTACCTCAATTCCACTGATAAAGACCTATTTCCAAATAAGTACACGTTCACAGATACTGGGGTGTTCAGACTTGGACGTGGATTTTGGGGGCCACTATTCAATCCACTAAACCCTTGGAGTTGCAGCGTCCTCCTCTGACAGTGGGTGTGGGGGAACCCCTGAGAGATGTGAGGATGGCAGCAGAGAAGCCCGTGTGGTCCCTGCCAGGAGTCGGCCTCAGCAATGGTGGAGTGGATGGCAGTGGCTGGGTGGAGGGAGATGGGCCTGAGGAGGTGAGACCTTTCTTTTTCAGGTCCCCAGGCTGCTGGCACAATGAGGACAAGATTCCCCAGCCAAGCCTGTCGTTCTCAGATGAGGGAATACGAAGCAGAGCCAGGGTGGACCAGCAACCATCAAGGGTTAGTGGAAGGAGGGACTCTAGACACAGGCTGTGCCCTGGGGGGATCTGGGCAGGACTGTGGCTGCTTTCCTAGGCCCATGGGACCAGCCTAGACAGTGTCTCTCCTTGACCCTTTCCCCTTATGCTCTTTGGCCTGTTCCTGTTTGCCCTGGGGCTTGGCAAGGCCTCTCCTGAGAGCTCCCTCAGTGAGAAAGCCAGTGTTCTGGGAAGTTCACAGCCTTTCTCTCCTCCCAGCCTGGGACTGGGCTCCAAGCCGATGCTACCACTTCCCGCTGGGTGAACTCCCTATGTCTCAGGGCCTCCATCACAAAAGTGGGAAGGAAAACACTTCCCTCACAGGGTGGGGTTGAAAAAGGACACCTCCCTGTGCCCATGAAAGTGCCTAGTGCAGGCTGGGCCACAGCAGGCAGCGGCTGATGTGTTTGAGATGGATCTTTGCACAGACAAGGGCACCCAGGACCTTTCCAGCTCAGGAACCTTGAAACTCCTAAATCCTAAACTGCAGCTGCCCCCAGGCCCAATAAACTTCATTTCAACCAGCAAGAGCTGGTCAGCAAGAGCTATCTCCAGCCTCAACTGTTAAGCTTTTTTAATTGTTAAAAAAATTATGCAAGTATTGTATGAAACACCTTCTCTCTGTAAGAAAATAAAGCACTACAGAAGCATATACAATCTAGAGTAAGAAATGACTTTCCTGGCTGGATGCGGTGGCTCACACCTGTAATCCCAGCACTTTGGGAGGCCAAGGTGGGTGGATCACCTGACGTCAGGAGTTCGAGACCAGCCTGGCCAACATGGTGAAACCCCACTCTACTAAAAATACAAAAAATTAGCCGGGTGTGGTGGGGTGCACCTGTAGTCCCAGCTACTCAGGAAGCTGAGATGGAACTGCTTGAACCTGGAAGGCGGAGGTTGCAGTGAGCCGAGATCGTGCCACTGCACTCCAGCCTGGGTGACAGAGCAAGAGTCCGTCTCAAAAAAAAAAAAAAAAAAACGAGAGAGAAATCCCCTTCCCCACCCACTATGTTTTCACTTCAATCAATCTCTCCTCCAGAGATAAGCATTATCCAGAGAAGGATGGCTTCTATTTACACACACACAAACACACACACACATCTGTGGACAGACTGGGCCATACTTACTGCTCTGTAACTGACTTATTTCACATAACAATGTGGTAGACATTCTGTTGCCGCAAGTCAATCTATTTAATTGCATTTAACATTTTAATTCACATTTTTTGCAGAATGTATACACCATACTTTATTAATTCCCCTATGATGGACATTTAGGTTATTTTTAATTTCCCACTCAAATAAAATGCTGCAAAGCATACATCTGTCATGCATCTTTTTGCTTATGCGAGAGTATTTCTATTTGTCAGATATCTTGGAATAACACTGTCCAGTGAAAGGGTATTTGCATTATATGTGTGAATAAACACCGACAAATTGCCCTCCTGAAAGACTAAACCAGTTACCACTCTTTCCAAATTGTGAGAGTGCATTTCCCCATGCCCATGTCAACACCCCACGATAGCAGTTATTTTCATTTTTGCCAGTTAAAAACTTTTTGTTACATGAGTGACATTTCCCTGACTATCCTACCACTGAGCATCTTTTTGTGGCTTTGGGCCATTTGTATTTACTCAGCTGCGAATTTTCTCTTTCCATCCTTGCCCTACTTTCTATTAGGTTAATTATTCATTTGGAAGTTTTGCCTCCTTTTAAAATAAAAGAAAAAGAATTTTAACAATGTTTAAAATTCAAATAAAACAACATGGGTTTCGCCATGTTGCCCAGGTTGGTCTCGAACTCCTGAGCTCAAACAATCTGCCTACCTCTGCCTCCCAAAGTGCTGACATTATAGGTGTGAGCTATCGAGCCCAGCCTAGTTCCTTGGTTTTAAAATGTGTTTTGCTATATGGTAGTTCATATACGTGCTGAGTCGAGAGTGAAAAGGAGCCCTCCACCACGCCCAGGTTTGCTACAGCTGCCCAACATCTCCACTGGCACAGGGACGCGGCACTGTCAGGGGCCTCTGAAAATCTTTTCATTTTAATTTATTTTAAAACCAGAAGGAAAGGCTGGGCATGGTGGCTCACACCTGTAATCCCAGCACTTTGAGAGGCCAAGACAGGAGGATCATTAGAGGTCAGGAATTCAAGACCAACCTGGCCAACATGGTGAAACCGCGTCTCTACTAAAATACAAAAAAGTTAGCCGCGTATGGTGGCACACCCTTGTGGTCCCAGCTACTCAGGAGGCCGAGACAGGAGAATCGCTTGTACCTGGGAGGTGGAGGTTGCAGTGAGACAAGATCGCGCCACTGCACTCCAGCCTGACAGCTGAGTGAGACTCTGTCTCCAAAAATAAAAATTAAAATCAACGAATAAAATAAAATCAAAAGGAAAAATAAATATAATCATAATGAACATATAATAATGCATCCAGTCTGCATCACATTTGACTTTAGACAAGGCAGTTATAATGTATCATTTGAAATATTTTTTGACGGAGGTAAAAGTACCCAGGGCCTATGAAGCCACAGTGCATGCAACCTGCCAGGGCCACCTTCTTGGGAGTCATTCTAAAAATATTTTTCGCATAGCTGTTTTGCTTTTTTATTATGCTACATTTTAAATATATAGGAAAATGAAGGAAATGATATAACTAATACTTCTGAACCCAATACCCAGATTAACAGCAAATAAATTTTACCATATTTGCTTCAGAGCTCTCTTTTACTTAATAAAAAAGGAAAGAGAATGTGATGTAAAAAGCTAACCCCCAACCATTAGTTTGCCCTCTCTTTCCCATACGATCCCGAAATTGCAGTGGGTCGCTCACTGTGCGAGCATGTTTGCATAGACCATAAACCGTGTGCTGGATCCAGTGGTCCCTGGCAGCTTAGCAGGGCTTGACAGAGGGGACCACTCCCTCTTCCTTGGGATAACCCCTTGCCTTGCTCCCAGGCCCCTGACCTGCCTGGATTTCCTCCTACTTCCCTGGTCGCCCCTTCTCAGCCCCTCTCATTTATTACTCCTCATCTTCCAGATGGCTTATTGGTGGAGGACCCAAGGCTCAGTCATGCTCATCTCTGTCTAGCCTCTCTCGGTGATCTCATCCAGTCTGTGGGTTTAAATAGCATTTACACGCTGACTGATATAGTATGGAGGTGTGTCCCTGCCCGAATCTCATGTTGGAATGTAATCCTCAGTGTTGAAAGTGGGGCCTGGTGGGAGGTGATTGGCTCATGGGGGTGGGTTTCTCTTGAATGGTTTAGCACCATCCTCTTGGTGCTGTCCTCAAGATAGTGAGTGAATTCTTGTGAGATCTAGTTGTTTAAAAGTGTGTGAAACCCTCTCCCTCTCTGTCTTGCTCCTGTTTTCGCCATGTGATGTGCAAGTTCCTGCTTTGCCTTCTGCCATGATTGGAAGCTTCTAGAGGCCTCTCCAGAAGCAGATGCTGATGCTGTGCTTCCTGTACAACCTGCAGAACTGTGAGCCAAGGAAACCTATTTTCTTTGTAAATTACCCAGTCTCAGGTATTCCTTTATAGCAATGCAAGAATGGCCTAATACACTGACTGACATCCAAGTTAATGTCTCTAGCCCAATTCTCTCACCTAATTCCAAACCCGTATAATTCCAGTCCAATTACCTACTGGACATACCCTCCTGGATATCTGGTGGGCATCTCCAACCAAAGGAGCAAAACCAGACTCATGAACTCCCTCCCATCTGCTCTTCCCAAAGTCTTCTATGTCTCAGTAGACAAATTCTCTGGTCCTCTGGTGGCTAAGTCCTAAACCTGGATGTCACTCTTGATTTCTCTCACACTCACACCCTCCATCAAGATCAATGAGCAAATTCTGCTGGCTCTATCATCCAACCATATTCGAAATCTGACTCCTTCTCACCCCCTCCACTGCTGACTCCCTGGTTGGAGCTGCACCTAGCACCATCTGCTGTATTATAACATTATTTGTGTGTTCATTTGTTTGTCTCCCACAACTAGAATGTAAGTTTCAAGACAGCGAAGACATTATGTTTTGCTTATTCTTGTATCATCTGCATCTGGAACAGTGCTGACGCGTAGCAGGTGTTCAATAAACATTTGTTGGAGGCTGGGCACGATAGTTCACGCCTGTAATCCCAGCACTTTGGGAGGCCGAAGCAGGCAGATCACAAGGTCAGGAATTTGAGACCAGCCTGGCCAACATGGTGAAACCCCATCTCTACTGAAAATATAAACATTAACCAGGCATGGTGATGCGTGCCTGTAATTCCAGCTACTCGGGAAGCTGAGGTGGGAGAATTGCTTGAGCCCGGGAGGCAGAGGTTGCAGGGAGCCAAGATTGTACCACTGCACTCCAGCCTGGGTGCCAGAGTGAGACTGTCTCAAACTAAATAACTAACTAAATAAATATCTGTTGGACGAATAAATATTTTAATAATCACATTTATTTCTGTACTTTATTCTGTTTCACTGAATGATTTGACTGCAATTCACCAAGACCTCAGTATTTTAGTTCCTTATTTTATTTATTTATGTATTTTTAGAGACAGGGTTCACTCCATTGGCCAGGCTGGAATGAAGTGGCACAATCATTGTTCACTGTAGCCTTGACTTCCAGGTTGAAGTGATCCTCCCACCTCAGCCTCCCAAGTAGCTGGAACTACAGGCACACACCATCATGCCCAGCTAATTTTTGTGTGTTTTGTAGAGATGGGGTTTCACCATGTTGCCCAGGCTGGTCTCAAACTCCTGAGCTCAAGCAATCTACCCAACTTGGCCTTCCAAAGAGTTGGCATTACAGGTGTGAGCTGCCGTGCCCAGCTGAGTTCCTTAGTTTTAAAATGTGTTTTGATATATGGCAGTTCATATACATACGGATTATTATTCTTTTTCAAAATTGATTTTGTTCTCATGCATTTTCTAATACAGATGAACCTTAAGAGTAACTTTGGGCCGGGCGCAGTGGCTCAAGCCTGTAATCCCAGCACTTTGGGAGGCCGAGACGGGCAGATCACAAGGTCAGGAGATCGAGACCATCCTGGCGAACACTGAAACCCCGTCTCTACTAAAAAATACAAAAAAACTAGCCGGGCGAGGTGGTGGGCGCCTGTAGTTCCAGCTACTCGGAAGGCTGAGGCAGGAGAATGGCGTGAACCCGGGAGGCGGAGCTTGCAGTGAGCCCAGATCCGGCCACTGCACTCCAGTCTGGGCAACAGAGCAAGACTCCGTCTCAAAAAAAAAAAAAAAAAAAAAAA